>NW_027616960.1:0-165725 GCF_964187855.1 Myxine glutinosa
AAACCACTTTTCGCACTTGTGTTAGTGTTGAAAAACCACTTTTCGCACTTGTGTTAGTGTTGAAAAACCACTTTTCACACTTGTGCTGGTGCAGGAAACCACTTTTACACTTGTATTAGTGTGGAAAAAACACTTTTTGCACTTGTGATAGTGTTGAAAAACCACTTTTCGCACTTGTGTTAGTGTTGAAAAACCACTTTTCGCACTTGTGTTAGTGTTGAAAAACCACTTTTCACACTTGTGTTGGTGCAGGAAACCACTTTTGCACTTGTATTAGTTAGGAAAAAACACTTTTCGCACTTGTGTTAGTGTTGAAAAACCACTTTTCGCACTTGTGTTAGTGTTGAAAAACCACTTTTCGCACTTGTGTTAGTGTTGAAAAACCACTTTACGCACTTGTGTTGGTGCAGGAAACCACTTTGCACTTGTATTAGTGTGGAAAAAACACTTTTTGCACTTGTGTTAGTGTTGAAAAACCACTTTTCGCACTTGTGTTGGTGCAGGAAACCACTTTTGCACTTGTATTAGTGTGGAAAAAAATACTTTTTGCACTTATGATATTGTTGACAAACCACTTTTCACACTTGTGTTAGTGTTGAAAAACCACTTTTCGCACTTGTGTTGGTGCAGGAAACCACTTTTGCACTTGTATTAGTGTGGAAAAACCACTTTTCGCACTTGTGTTAGTGTTGAAAAACCACTTTTCGCACTTGTGTTAGTGTTGAAAAACCACTTTTCGCACTTGTGTTTTTGCAGGAAACCACTTTTGCACTTGTATTAGTGTGGAAAAAACAATTTTTGCACTTGTGATAGTGTTGAAAAACCACTTTTCGCACTTGTGTTAGTGTTGAAAAACCACTTTTCGCACTTGTGTTAGTGTTGAAAAACCCTTTTCGCACTTGTGTTGGTGCAGGAAACCACTTTTGCACTTGTATTAGTGTGGAAAAAACACTTTTCGCACTTGTGTTAGTGTTGAAAAACCACTTTTCGCACTTGTGTTAGTGTTGAAAAAACACTTTTCGCACTTGTGTTGGTGAAGGAAACCACTTTTGCACTTGTATTAGTGTGGAAAAACCACTTTTTGCACTTGTGTTAGTGTTGAAAAACCACTTTTCGCACTTGTGTTAGTGTTGAAAAACAACTTTTCCCACTTGTGTTGGTGCAGGAAACCACTTTTGCACTTGTATTAGTGTGGAAAAAACACTTTTTGCACTTGTGATAGTGTTGAAAAACCACTTTTCGCACTTGTGTTAGTGTTGAAAAAACACTTTTCGCACTTGTGTTGGTGCAGGAAACCACTTTTGCAATTGTATTAGTGTGGAAAAACCACTTTTCGCACTTGTGTTAGTGTTGAAAAACCACTTTTTGCACTTGTGTTGGTGCAGGAAACTACTTTTGCACTTGTATTAGTGTGGAAAAACCACTTTTCGCACTTGTGTTAGTGTTGAAAACCACTTTTCGCACTTGTGTTAGTGTTGAAAAACCACTTTTCACACTTGTGCTGGTGCAGGAAACCACTTTTACACTTGTATTAGTGTGGAAAAAACACTTTTTGCACATGTGATAGTGTTGAAAAACCACTTTTCGCACTTGTGTTAGTGTTGAAAAACCACTTTTCGCACTTGTGTTAGTGTTGAAAAACCAGTTTTCGCACTTGTGTTGGTGCAGGAAACCACTTTTGCACTTGTATTAGTTAGGAAAAAAACACTTTTCGCACTTGTGTTAGTGTTGAAAAACCACTTTTTCGCACTTGTGTTAGTGTTGAAAAACACTTTTCGCACTTGTGTTAGTGTTGAAAAACCACTTTACGCACTTGTGTTGGTGCAGGAAACCACTTTTGCACTTGTATTAGTGTGGAAAAAACACTTTTTGCACTTGTGATAGTGTTGAAAAACCACTTTTCGCACTTGTGTTAGTGTTGAAAAACCACTTTTCGCACTTGTGTTGGTGCAGGAAACCACTTTTGCACTTGTATTAGTGTGGAAAAAATACTTTTCGCACTTGTGTTAGTGTTGAAAAACCACTTTTCGCACTTGTGTTAGTGTTGAAAAACCACTTTTCGCACTTGTGTTTTTGCAGGAAACCACTTTTGCACTTGTATTAGTGTGGAAAAAACAATTTTTGCACTTGTGATAGTGTTGAAAAAACCACTTTTCGCACTTGTGTTAGTGTTGAAAAACCACTTTTCGCACTTGTGTTGGTGCAGGAAACCACTTTTGCACTTGTATTAGTGTGGAAAAAACACTTTTTGCACTTGTGTTGGTGTTGAAAAACCACTTTTCGCACTTGTGTTAGTGTTGAAAAACCACTTTTCGCACTTGTGTTGGTGCAGGAAACCACTTTTGCACTTGTATTAGTGTGGAAAAAACACTTTTCGCACTTGTGTTAGTGTTGAAAAACCACTTTTCGCACTTGTGTTAGTGTTGAAAAACCACTTTTCGCACTTGTGTTGGTTCAGGAAACCACTTTTGCACTTGTATTAGTGTGGAAAAACCACTTTTCGCACTTGTGTTAGTGTTGAAAAACCACTTTTCGCACTTGTGTTAGTGTGGAAAAAACACTTTTTGCACTTGTGATAGTGTTGAAAAACCACTTTTCGCACTTGTGTTAGTGTTGAAAAAAACACTTTTCGCACTTGTGTTGGTGCAGGAAACCACTTTTGCACTTGTATTAGTGTGGAAAAACCACTTTTCGCACTTGTGTTAGTGTTGAAAAACCACTTTTCGCACTTGTGTTAGTGTTGAAAAACAACGTTTCGCACTTGTGTTAGTGTTGAAAAACCACTTTTTGCACCTGTGTTGGTGCAGGAAACCACTTTTGCACTTGTATTAGTGTGGAAAAAACACTTTTCGCACTTGTGTTAGTGTTGAAAAACCACTTTTCGCACTTGTGTTAGTGTTGAAAAACAACGTTTCGCACTTGTGTTAGTGTTGAAAAACCACTTTTTGCACCTGTGTTGGTGCAGGAAACCACTTTTGCACTTGTATTAGTGTGGAAAAAACCACTTTTCGCACTTGTGTTAGTGTTGAAAACCACTTTTCGCAGTTGTGTTAGTGTTGAAAAACCACTTTTCACACTTGTGCTGGTGCAGGAAACCACTTTTACACTTGTATTAGTGTGGAAAAACCACTTTTCGCACTTGTGTTAGTGTTGAAAAACCACTTTTCGCACTTGTGTTAGTGTTGAAAAACCACTTTTCGCACTTGTGTTAGTGTTGAAAAACCACTTTTCACACTTGTGCTGGTGCAGGAAACCACTTTACACTTGTATTAGTGTGGAAAAAACACTTTTTGCACTTGTGATAGTGTTGAAAAACCACTTTTCGCACTTGTGTTAGTGTTGAAAAACCACTTTTCGCACTTGTGTTAGTGTTGAAAAACCACTTTTCACACTTGTGTTGGTGCAGGAAACCACTTTTGCACTTGTATTAGTTAGGAAAAAACACTTTTCGCACTTGTGTTAGTGTTGAAAAACCACTTTTCGCACTTGTGTTAGTGTTGAAAAACCACTTTTCGCACTTGTGTTAGTGTTGAAAAACCACTTACGCACTTGTGTTGGTGCAGGAAACCACTTTTGCACTTGTATTAGTGTGGAAAAAACACTTTTTGCACTTGTGTTAGTGTTGGAAAACCACTTTTCGCACTTGTGTTGGTGCAGGAAACCACTTTTGCACTTGTATTAGTGTGGAAAAAAATACTTTTTGCACTTATGATATTGTTGACAAACCACTTTTCACACTTGTGTTAGTGTTGAAAAACCACTTTTCGCACTTGTGTTGGTGCAGGAAACCACTTTTGCACTTGTATTAGTGTGGAAAAACCACTTTTCGCACTTGTGTTAGTGTTGAAAAACCACTTTTCGCACTTGTGTTAGTGTTGAAAAACCACTTTTCGCACTTGTGTTTTTGCAGGAAACCACTTTTGCACTTGTATTAGTGTGAAAAAACAATTTTTGCACTTGTGATAGTGTTGAAAACCACTTTTCGCACTTGTGTTAGTGTTGAAAAACCACTTTTCGCACTTGTGTTAGTGTTGAAAAACCCTTTTCGCACTTGTGTTGGTGCAGGAAACCACTTTTGCACTTGTATTAGTGTGGAAAAAACACTTTTCGCACTTGTGTTAGTGTTGAAAAACCACTTTTCGCACTTGTGTTAGTGTTGAAAAAACACTTTTCGCACTTGTGTTGGTGAAGGAAACCACTTTTGCACTTGTATTAGTGTGGAAAAACCACTTTTTGCACTTGTGTTAGTGTTGAAAAACCACTTTTCGCACTTGTGTTAGTGTTGAAAAACAACTTTTCCCACTTGTGTTGGTGCAGGAAACCACTTTTGCACTTGTATTAGTGTGGAAAAAACACTTTTTGCACTTGTGATAGTGTTGAAAAACCACTTTTCGCACTTGTGTTAGTGTTGAAAAAACACTTTTCGCACTTGTGTTGGTGCAGGAAACCACTTTTGCAATTGTATTAGTGTGGAAAAACCACTTTTCGCACTTGTGTTAGTGTTGAAAAACCACTTTTTGCACTTGTGTTGGTGCAGGAAACTACTTTTGCACTTGTATTAGTGTGGAAAAACCACTTTTCGCACTTGTGTTAGTGTTGAAAACCACTTTTCGCACTTGTGTTAGTGTTGAAAAACCACTTTTCACACTTGTGCTGGTGCAGGAAACCACTTTTACACTTGTATTAGTGTGGAAAAAACACTTTTTGCACATGTGATAGTGTTGAAAAACCACTTTTCGCACTTGTGTTAGTGTTGAAAAACCACTTTTCGCACTTGTGTTAGTGTTGAAAAACCAGTTTTCGCACTTGTGTTGGTGCAGGAAACCACTTTGCACTTGTATTAGTTAGGAAAAAACACTTTTCGCACTTGTGTTAGTGTTGAAAAACCACTTTTCGCACTTGTGTTAGTGTTGAAAAACCACTTTTCGCACTTGTGTTAGTGTTGAAAAACCACTTTACGCACTTGTGTTGGTGCAGGAAACCACTTTTGCACTTGTATTAGTGTGGAAAAAACACTTTTTGCACTTGTGATAGTGTTGAAAAACCACTTTTCGCACTTGTGTTAGTGTTGAAAAACCACTTTTCGCACTTGTGTTGGTGCAGGAAACCACTTTTGCACTTGTATTAGTGTGGAAAAAATACTTTTCGCACTTGTGTTAGTGTTGAAAAACCACTTTTCGCACTTGTGTTAGTGTTGAAAAACCACTTTTCGCACTTGTGTTTTTGCAGGAAACCACTTTTGCACTTGTATTAGTGTGGAAAAAACAATTTTGCACTTGTGATAGTGTTGAAAAACCACTTTTCGCACTTGTGTTAGTGTTGAAAAACCACTTTTCGCACTTGTGTTGTGCAGGAAACCACTTTTGCACTTGTATTAGTGTGGAAAAAACACTTTTTGCACTTGTGTTGGTGTTGAAAAACCACTTTTCGCACTTGTGTTAGTGTTGAAAAACCACTTTTCGCACTTGTGTTGGTGCAGGAAACCACTTTTGCACTTGTATTAGTGTGGAAAAAACACTTTTCGCACTTGTGTTAGTGTTGAAAAACCACTTTTCGCACTTGTGTTAGTGTTGAAAAACCACTTTTCGCACTTGTGTTGGTTCAGGAAACCACTTTTGCACTTGTATTAGTGTGAAAAACCACTTTTCGCACTTGTGTTAGTGTTGAAAAACCACTTTTCGCACTTGTGTTAGTGTGGAAAAAACACTTTTTGCACTTGTGATAGTGTTGAAAAACCACTTTTCGCACTTGTGTTAGTGTTGAAAAAAACACTTTTCGCACTTGTGTTGGTGCAGGAAACCACTTTTGCACTTGTATTAGTGTGGAAAAACCACTTTTCGCACTTGTGTTAGTGTTGAAAAACCACTTTTCGCACTTGTGTTAGTGTTGAAAAACAACGTTTCGCACTTGTGTTAGTGTTGAAAAACCACTTTTGCACCTGTGTTGGTGCAGGAAACCACTTTTGCACTTGTATTAGTGTGGAAAAAACACTTTTCGCACTTGTGTTAGTGTTGGAAAAACCACTTTTCGCACTTGTGTTAGTGTTGAAAAACCACTTTTCGCACTTGTGTTGGTGCAGGAAACCACTTTTGCACTTGTATTAGTGTGGAAAAAACACTTTTTGCACTTGTGATAGTGTTGAAAAACCACATTTCGCACTTGTGTTAGTGTTGAAAAACCACTTTTCGCACTTGTGTTTGTGCAGGAAAACACTTTTGCACTTGTATTAGTGTGGAAAAACCACTTTTCGCACTTGTGTTAGTGTTGAAAAACCTCTTTTCGCACTTGTGTTAGTGTTGAAAACCACTTTTCGCACTTGTGTTAGTGTTGAAAACCACTTTTCGCACTTGTGTCAGTGTTGAAAAACCACTTTTCGCACTTGTGTTGGTGCAGGAAACCACTTTTGCACTTGTATTAGTGTGGAAAAAAACACTTTTTGCACTTGTGATAGTGTTGAAAAACCACTTTTCGCACTTGTGTTGGTGCAGGCAACCACTTTTTGCACTTGTATTAGTGTGCAAAAACACTTTTTGCACTTGTGATAGTGTTGAAAAACCACTTTTCGCACTTGTGTTAGTGTTGAAAAAACCACTTTTCGCACTTGTGTTAGTGTTGAAAAACCACTTTTTGCACTTGTGTTAGTGTTGAAAAACCACTTTTCGCACCTGTGTTGGTGCAGGAAACCACTTTTGCACTTGTATTAGTGTGGAAAAAACACTTTTTGCACTTGTGATAGTGTTGAAAAACCACATTTCGCACTTGTGTTAGTGTTGAAAAACCACTTTTCGCACTTGTGTTGGTGCAGGAAACGACTTTTGCACTTGTATTAGTGTGGAAAAACCACTTTTCGCACTTGTGTTAGTGTTGAAAAACCACTTTTCGCAGTTGTGTTAGTGTTGAAAAACCACTTTTCACACTTGTGCTGGTGCAGGAAACCACTTTTACACTTGTATTAGTGTGGAAAAAACACTTTTTGCACTTGTGATAGTGTTGAAAAACCACTTTTCGCACTTGTGTTAGTGTTGAAAAACCACTTTTCGCACTTGTGTTAGTGTTGAAAAACCACTTTTCGCACTTGTGTTAGTGTTGAAAAACCACTTTTCACACTTGTGCTGGTGCAGGAAACCACTTTTACACTTGTATTAGTGTGGAAAAAAACACTTTTTGCACTTGTGATAGTGTTGAAAAACCACTTTTCGCACTTGTGTTAGTGTTGAAAAACCACTTTTCGCACTTGTGTTAGTGTTGAAAAACCACTTTTCACACTTGTGTTGGTGCAGGAAACCACTTTTGCACTTGTATTAGTTAGGAAAAAACACTTTTCGCACTTGTGTTAGTGTTGAAAAACCACTTTTCGCACTTGTGTTAGTGTTGAAAAACCACTTTTCGCACTTGTGTTAGTGTTGAAAAACCACTTTACGCACTTGTGTTGGTGCAGGAAACCACTTTTGCACTTGTATTAGTGTGAAAAAACACTTTTTGCACTTGTGTTAGTGTTGAAAAACCACTTTTCGCACTTGTGTTGGTGCAGGAAACCACTTTTGCACTTGTATTAGTGTGGAAAAAAATACTTTTGCACTTATGATATTGTTGACAAACCACTTTTCACACTTGTGTTAGTGTTGAAAAACCACTTTTCGCACTTGTGTTGGTGCAGGAACACTTTTGCACTTGTATTAGTGTGGAAAAACCACTTTTCGCACTTGTGTTAGTGTGAAAAACCACTTTTCGCACTTGTGTTAGTGTTGAAAAACCACTTTTCGCACTTGTGTTTTTGCAGGAAACCACTTTTGCACTTGTATTAGTGTGGAAAAAACAATTTTTGCACTTCTGATAGTGTTGAAAAACCACTTTTCGCACTTGTGTTAGTGTTGAAAAACCACTTTTCGCACTTGTGTTAGTGTTGAAAAACCCTTTTCGCACTTGTGTTGGTGCAGGAAACCACTTTTGCACTTGTATTAGTGTGGAAAAAACACTTTTCGCACTTGTGATAGTGTTGAAAAACCACTTTTCGCACTTGTGTTAGTGTTGAAAAACCACTTTTCGCACTTGTGTTAGTGTTGAAAAACCACTTTACGCACTTGTGTTGGTGCAGGAAACCACTTTTGCACTTGTATTAGTGTGGAAAAAACACTTTTTGCACTTGTGATAGTGTTGAAAAACCACTTTTCGCACTTGTGTTAGTGTTGAAAAACCACTTTTCGCACTTGTGTTGGTGCAGGAAACCACTTTTGCACTTGTATTAGTGTGGAAAAATACTTTTTGCACTTATGATAGTGTTGACAAACCACTTTTCACACTTGTGTTAGTGTTGAAAAACCACTTTTCGCACTTGTGTTGGTGCAGGAAACCACTTTTGCACTTGTATTAGTGTGGAAAAACCACTTTTCGCACTTGTGTTAGTGTTGAAAAACCACTTTTCGCACTTGTGTTAGTGTTGAAAAACCACTTTTCGCACTTGTGTTGGTGCAGGAAACCACTTTTGCACTTGTATTAGTGTGGAAAAAACAATTTTTGCACTTGTGATAGTGTTGAAAAACCACTTTTCGCACTTGTGTTAGTGTTGAAAAACCACTTTTCGCACTTGTGTTAGTGTTGAAAAACCACTTTTCGCACTTGTGTTGGTGCAGGAAACCACTTTTGCACTTGTATTAGTGTGGAAAAAACACTTTTTGCACTTGTGTTGGTGTTGAAAAACCACTTTTCGCACTTATGTTAGTGTTGAAAAACTACTTTTCGCACTTGTGTTGGTGCAGGAAACCACTTTTGCACTTGTATTAGTGTGTAAAAACCACTTTTCGCACTTGTGTTAGTGTTGAAAAACCACTTTTCGCACTTGTGTTAGTGTTGAAAAACCACTTTTCGCACTTGTGTTGGTGCAGGAAACCACTTTTGCACTTGTATTAGTGTGGAAAAAACACTTTTTGCATTTATGATAGTGTTGAAAAACCACTTTTCGCACTTGTGTTAGTGTTGAAAAACCACTTTTGGCACTTGTGTTGGTGCAGGAAACCACTTTTGCACTTGTATTAGTGTGGAAAACCCACTTTTTGCACTTGTGTTGGTGTTGAAAAACCACTTTTCGCACTTGTGTTAGTGTGAAAAACCAGTTTTCGCACTTGTGTTGGTGCAGGAAACCACTTTTGCACTTGTATTAGTGTGGAAAAAACACTTTTCGCACTTGTGTTAGTGTTGAAAAACCACTTTTCGCACTTGTGTTAGTGTTGAAAAAACACTTTTCGCACTTGTGTTGGTGAAGGAAACCACTTTTGCACTTGTATTAGTGTGGAAAAACCACTTTTTGCACTTGTGTTATTGTTGAAAAACCACTTTTCGCACTTGTGTTAGTGTTGAAAAACAACTTTTCCCACTTGTGTTGGTGCAGGAAACCACTTTTGCACTTGTATTAGTGTGGAAAAAACACTTTTTGCACTTGTGATAGTGTTGAAAAACCACTTTTCGCACTTGTGTTAGTGTTGAAAAAACACTTTTCGCACTTGTGTTGGTGCAGGAAACCACTTTTGCAATTGTATTAGTGTGGAAAAACCACTTTTCGCACTTGTGTTAGTGTTGAAAAACCACTTTTTGCACTTGTGTTGGTGCAGGAAACCACTTTTGCACTTGTATTAGTGTGGAAAAACCACTTTTCGCACTTGTGTTAGTGTTGAAAACCACTTTTCGCACTTGTGTTAGTGTTGAAAAACCACTTTTCACACTTGTGCTGGTGCAGGAAACCACTTTTACACTTGTATTAGTGTGGAAAAAACACTTTTTGCACATGTGATAGTGTTGAAAAACCACTTTTCGCACTTGTGTTAGTGTTGAAAAACCACTTTTCGCACTTGTGTTAGTGTTGAAAAACCAGTTTTCGCACTTGTGTTGGTGCAGGAAACCACTTTTGCACTTGTATTAGTTAGGAAAAAACACTTTTCGTACTTGAGTTAGTGTTGAAAAACCACTTTTCGCACTTGTGTTAGTGTTGAAAAACCACTTTTCGCACTTGTGTTAGTGTTGAAAAACCACTTTACGCACTTGTGTTGGTGCAGGAAACCACTTTTGCACTTGTATTAGTGTGGAAAAAACACTTTTTGCACTTGTGATAGTGTTGAAAAACCACTTTTCGCACTTGTGTTAGTGTTGAAAAACCACTTTTCGCACTTGTGTTGGTGCAGGAAACCACTTTTGCACTTGTATTAGTGTGGAAAAAATACTTTTCGCACTTGTGTTAGTGTTGAAAAACCACTTTTCGCACTTGTGTTAGTGTTGAAAAACCACTTTTCGCACTTGTGTTTTTGCAGGAAACCACTTTTGCACTTGTATTAGTGTGGAAAAAACAATTTTTGCACTTGTGATAGTGTTGAAAAACCACTTTTCGCACTTGTGTTAGTGTTGAAAAACCACTTTTCGCACTTGTGTTGGTGCAGGAAACCACTTTTGCACTTGTATTAGTGTGGAAAATCACTTTTTGCACTTGTGTTGGTGTTGAAAAACCACTTTTCGCACTTGTGTTAGTGTTGAAAAACCACTTTTCGCACTTGTGTTGGTGCAGGAAACCACTTTTGCACTTGTATTAGTGTGGAAAAAACACTTTTCGCACTTGTGTTAGTGTTGAAAAACCACTTTTCGCACTTGTGTTAGTGTTGAAAAACCACTTTTCGCACTTGTGTTGGTTCAGGAAACCACTTTTGCACTTGTATTAGTGTGGAAAAACCACTTTTCGCACTTGTGTTAGTGTTGAAAAACCACTTTTCGCACTTGTGTTAGTGTTGAAAAACCACTTTTCGCACTTGTGTTAGTGTTGAAAAACCACTTTTCCCACTTGTGTTGGTGCAGGAAACCACTATTGCACTTGTATTAGTGTGGAAAAAACACTTTTTGCACTTGTGATAGTGTTGAAAAACCACTTTTCGCACTTGTGTTAGTGTTGAAAAAACACTTTTCGCACTTGTGTTGGTGCAGGAAACCACTTTTGCACTTGTATTAGTGTGGAAAAACCACTTTTCGCACTTGTGTTAGTGTTGAAAAACCACTTTTCGCACTTGTGTTAGTGTTGAAAAACAACGTTTCGCACTTGTGTTAGTGTTGAAAAACCACTTTTCGCACCTGTGTTGGTGCAGGAAACCACTTTTGCACTTGTATTAGTGTGGAAAAAACACTTTTCGCACTTGTGTTAATGTTGAAAAACCACTTTTCGCACTTGTGTTAGTGTTGAAAAACCACTTTTCGCACTTGTGTTGGTGCAGGAAACCACTTTTGCACTTGTATTAGTGTGGAAAAAACACTTTTTGCACTTGTGATAGTGTTGAAAAACCACATTTCGCACTTGTGTTAGTGTTGAAAAACCACTTTTCGCACTTGTGTTTGTGCAGGAAACCACTTTTGCACTTGTATTAGTGTGGAAAAACCACTTTTCGCACTTGTGTTAGTGTTGAAAAACCACTTTTCGCACTTGTGTTAGTGTTGAAAAACCACTTTTCGCACTTGTGTTAGTGTTGAAAACCACTTTTCGCACTTGTGTCAGTGTTGAAAAACCACTTTTCGCACTTGTGTTGGTGCAGGAAACCACTTTTGCACTTGTATTAGTGTGGAAAAAACACTTTTTGCACTTGTGATAGTGTTGAAAAACCACTTTTCGCACTTGTGTTGGTGCAGGCAACCACTTTTGCACTTGTATTAGTGTGCAAAAAACACTTTTTGCACTTGTGATAGTGTTGAAAAACCACTTTTCGCACTTGTGTTAGTGTTGAAAAACCACTTTTCGCACTTGTGTTAGTGTTGAAAAACCACTTTTCGCACTTGTGTTAGTGTTGAAAAACCACTTTTCGCACCTGTGTTGGTGCAGGAAACCACTTTTGCACTTGTATTAGTGTGGAAAAAACACTTTTTGCACTTGTGATAGTGTTGAAAAACCACATTTCGCACTTGTGTTAGTGTTGAAAAACCACTTTTCGCACTTGTGTTGGTGCAGGAAACGACTTTTGCACTTGTATTAGTGTGGAAAAACCACTTTTCGCACTTGTGTTAGTGTTGAAAACCACTTTTCGCAGTTGTGTTAGTGTTGAAAAACCACTTTTCACACTTGTGCTGGTGCAGGAAACCACTTTTGCACTTGTATTAGTGTGGAAAAAACACTTTTTGCACTTGTGTTAGTGTTGAAAAACCACTTTTCGCACTTGTGTTGGTGCAGGAAACCACTTTTGCACTTGTATTAGTGTGGAAAAAAATACTTTTTGCACTTATGATATTGTTGACAAACCACTTTTCACACTTGTGTTAGTGTTGAAAAACCACTTTTCGCACTTGTGTTGGTGCAGGAAACCACTTTTGCACTTGTATTAGTGTGGAAAAACCACTTTTCGCACTTGTGTTAGTGTTGAAAAACCACTTTTCGCACTTGTGTTAGTGTTGAAAAACCACTTTTCGCACTTGTGTTTTTGCAGGAAACCACTTTTGCACTTGTATTAGTGTGGAAAAAACAATTTTTGCACTTGTGATAGTGTTGAAAAACCACTTTTCGCACTTGTGTTAGTGTTGAAAAACCACTTTTCGCACTTGTGTTAGTGTTGAAAAACCCTTTTCGCACTTGTGTTGGTGCAGGAAACCACTTTTGCACTTGTATTAGTGTGGAAAAAACACTTTTCGCACTTGTGTTAGTGTTGAAAAACCACTTTTCGCACTTGTGTTAGTGTTGAAAAACCACTTTTCGCACTTGTGTTAGTGTTGAAAAACCACTTTACGCACTTGTGTTGGTGCAGGAAACCACTTTTGCACTTGTATTAGTGTGGAAAAAACACTTTTTGCACTTGTGATAGTGTTGAAAAACCACTTTTCGCACTTGTGTTAGTGTTGAAAAACCACTTTTCGCACTTGTGTTGGTGCAGGAAACCACTTTTGCACTTGTATTAGTGTGGAAAAATACTTTTTGCACTTATGATAGTGTTGACAAACCACTTTTCACACTTGTGTTAGTGTTGAAAAACCACTTTTCGCACTTGTGTTGGTGCAGGAAACCACTTTTGCACTTGTATTAGTGTGGAAAAACCACTTTTCGCACTTGTGTTAGTGTTGAAAAACCACTTTTCGCACTTGTGTTAGTGTTGAAAAACCACTTTTCGCACTTGTGTTGGTGCAGGAAACCACTTTTGCACTTGTATTAGTGTGGAAAAAACAATTTTTGCACTTGTGATAGTGTTGAAAAACCACTTTTCGCACTTGTGTTAGTGTTGAAAAACCACTTTTCGCACTTGTGTTAGTGTTGAAAAACCACTTTTCGCACTTGTGTTGGTGCAGGAAACCACTTTTGCACTTGTATTAGTGTGGAAAAAACACTTTTTGCACTTGTGTTGGTGTTGAAAAACCACTTTTCGCACTTATGTTAGTGTTGAAAAACTACTTTTCGCACTTGTGTTGGTGCAGGAAACCACTTTTGCACTTGTATTAGTGTGTAAAAACCACTTTTCGCACTTGTGTTAGTGTTGAAAAACCACTTTTCGCACTTGTGTTAGTGTTGAAAAACCACTTTTCCCACTTGTGTTGGTGCAGGAAACCACTTTTGCACTTGTATTAGTGTGGAAAAAACACTTTTTGCACTTGTGATAGTGTTGAAAAACCACTTTTCGCACTTGTGTTAGTGTTGAAAAAACACTTTTCGCACTTGTGTTGGTGCAGGAAACCACTTTTGCACTTGTATTAGTGTGGAAAAACCACTTTTCGCACTTGTGTTAGGGTTGAAAAACCACTTTTCGCACTTGTGTTAGTGTTGAAAAACAACGTTTCGCACTTGTGTTAGTGTTGAAAAACCACTTTTCGCACTTGTGTTGGTGCAGGAAACCACTTTTGCACTTGTATTAGTGTGGAAAAAACACTTTTTGCACTTGTGATAGTGTTGAAAAACCACATTTCGCACTTGTGTTAGTGTTGAAAAACCACTTTTCGCACTTGTGTTTGTGCAGGAAACCACTTTTGCACTTGTATTAGTGTGGAAAAATCACTTTTCGCACTTGTGTTAGTGTTGAAAAACCACTTTTCGCACTTGTGTTAGTGTTGAAAAACCACTTTTCGCACTTGTGTTAGTGTTGAAAAACCACTTTACGCACTTGTGTTGGTGCAGGAAACCACTTTTGCACTTGTATTAGTGTGGAAAAAACACTTTTTGCACTTGTGTTAGTGTTGAAAAACCACTTTTCGCACTTGTGTTGGTGCAGGAAACCAGTTTTGCACTTGTATTAGTGTGGAAAAAATACTTTTTGCACTTATGATATTGTTGACAAACCACTTATCACACTTGTGTTAGTGTTGAAAAACCACTTTTCGCACTTGTGTTGGTGCAGGAAACCACTTTTGCACTTGTATTAGTGTGGAAAAACCACTTTTCGCATTTGTGTTAGTGTTGAAAAACCACTTTTCGCACTTGTGTTAGTGTTGAAAAACCACTTTTCGCACTTGTGTTTTTGCAGGAAACCACTTTTGCACTTGTATTAGTGTGGAAAAAACAATTTTTGCACTTGTGATAGTGTTGAAAAACCACTTTTCGCACTTGTGTTAGTGTTGAAAAACCACTTTTCGCACTTGTGTTAGTGTTGAAAAACCACTTTTCGCACTTGTGTTGGTGCAGGAAACCACTTTTGCACTTGTATTAGTGTGGAAAAAACACTTTTCGCACTTGTGTTAGTGTTGAAAAACCACTTTTCGCACTTGTGTTAGTGTTGAAAAACCACTTTTCGCACTTGTGTTGGTGCAGGAAACCACTTTTGCACTTGTATTAGTGTGGAAAAAACAATTTTTGCACTTGTGATAGTGTTGAAAAACCACTTTTCGCACTTGTGTTAGTGTTGAAAAACCACTTTTCGCACTTGTGTTAGTGTTGAAAAACCACTTTTCGCACTTGTGTTGGTGCAGGAAACCACTTTTGCACTTGTATTAGTGTGGAAAAAAACACTTTTTGCACTTGTGTTGGTGTTGAAAAACCACTTTTCGCACTTATGTTAGTGTTGAAAAACTACTTTTCGCACTTGTGTTGGTGCAGGAAACCACTTTTGCACTTGTATTAGTGTGTAAAAACCACTTTTCGCACTTGTGTTAGTGTTGAAAAACCACTTTTCGCACTTGTGTTAGTGTTGAAAAACCACTTTTCCCACTTGTGTTGGTGCAGGAAACCACTTTTGCACTTGTATTAGTGTGGAAAAAACACTTTTTGCACTTGTGATAGTGTTGAAAAACCACTTTTCGCACTTGTGTTAGTGTTGAAAAAACACTTTTCGCACTTGTGTTGGTGCAGGAAACCACTTTTGCACTTGTATTAGTGTGGAAAAACCACTTTTCGCACTTGTGTTAGGGTTGAAAAACCACTTTTTGCACTTGTGATAGTGTTGAAAAACCACTTTTCGCACTTGTGTTAGTGTTGAAAAACCACTTTTCGCACTTGTGTTAGTGTTGAAAAACCACTTTTCGCACTTGTGTTAGTGTTGAAAAACCACTTTTCACACTTGTGCTGGTGCAGGAAACCACTTTTACACTTGTATTAGTGTGGAAAAAACACTTTTTGCACTTGTGATAGTGTTGAAAAACCACTTTTCGCACTTGTGTTAGTGTTGAAAAACCACTTTTCGCACTTGTGTTAGTGTTGAAAAACCACTTTTCACACTTGTGTTGGTGCAGGAAACCACTTTTGCACTTGTATTAGTTAGGAAAAAACACTTTTCGCACTTGTGTTAGTGTTGAAAAACCACTTTTCGCACTTGTGTTAGTGTTGAAAAACCACTTTTCGCACTTGTGTTAGTGTTGAAAAACCACTTTACGCACTTGTGTTGGTGCAGGAAACCACTTTTGCACTTGTATTAGTGTGGAAAAAACACTTTTTGCACTTGTGTTAGTGTTGAAAAACCACTTTTCGCACTTGTGTTGGTGCAGGAAACCACTTTTGCACTTGTATTAGTGTGGAAAAAAATACTTTTTGCACTTATGATATTGTTGACAAACCACTTTTCACACTTGTGTTAGTGTTGAAAAACCACTTTTCGCACTTGTGTTAGTGTTGAAAAACCACTTTTCGCACTTGTGTTTTTGCAGGAAACCACTTTTGCACTTGTATTAGTGTGGAAAAAACAATTTTTGCACTTGTGATAGTGTTGAAAAACCACTTTTCGCACTTGTGTTAGTGTTGAAAAACCACTTTTCGCACTTGTGTTAGTGTTGAAAAACCCTTTTCGCACTTGTGTTGGTGCAGGAAACCACTTTTGCACTTGTATTAGTGTGGAAAAAACACTTTTCGCACTTGTGTTAGTGTTGAAAAACCACTTTTCGCACTTGTGTTAGTGTTGAAAAACCACTTTTCGCACTTGTGTTAGTGTTGAAAAACCACTTTACGCACTTGTGTTGGTGCAGGAAACCACTTTTGCACTTGTATTAGTGTGGAAAAAACACTTTTTGCACTTGTGATAGTGTTGAAAAACCACTTTTCGCACTTGTGTTAGTGTTGAAAAACCACTTTTCGCACTTGTGTTGGTGCAGGAAACCACTTTTGCACTTGTATTAGTGTGGAAAAATACTTTTTGCACTTATGATAGTGTTGACAAACCACTTTTCACACTTGTGTTAGTGTTGAAAAACCACTTTTCGCACTTGTGTTGGTGCAGGAAACCACTTTTGCACTTGTATTAGTGTGGAAAAACCACTTTTCGCACTTGTGTTAGTGTTGAAAAACCACTTTTCGCACTTGTGTTAGTGTTGAAAAACCACTTTTCGCACTTGTGTTGGTGCAGGAAACCACTTTTGCACTTGTATTAGTGTGGAAAAAACAATTTTTGCACTTGTGATAGTGTTGAAAAACCACTTTTCGCACTTGTGTTAGTGTTGAAAAACCACTTTTCGCACTTGTGTTAGTGTTGAAAAACCACTTTTCGCACTTGTGTTGGTGCAGGAAACCACTTTTGCACTTGTATTAGTGTGGAAAAAACACTATTTGCACTTGTGTTGGTGTTGAAAAACCACTTTTCGCACTTATGTTAGTGTTGAAAAACTACTTTTCGCACTTGTGTTGGTGCAGGAAACCACTTTTGCACTTGTATTAGTGTGTAAAAACCACTTTTCGCACTTGTGTTAGTGTTGAAAAACCACTTTTCGCACTTGTGTTAGTGTTGAAAAACCACTTTTCCCACTTGTGTTGGTGCAGGAAACCACTTTTGCACTTGTATTAGTGTGGAAAAAACACTTTTTGCACTTGTGATAGTGTTGAAAAACCACTTTTCGCACTTGTGTTAGTGTTGAAAAAACACTTTTCGCACTTGTGTTGGTGCAGGAAACCACTTTTGCACTTGTATTAGTGTGGAAAAACCACTTTTCGCACTTGTGTTAGGGTTGAAAAACCACTTTTCGCACTTGTGTTAGTGTTGAAAAACAACGTTTCGCACTTGTGTTAGTGTTGAAAAACCACTTTTCGCACTTGTGTTGGTGCAGGAAACCACTTTTGCACTTGTATTAGTGTGGAAAAAACACTTTTTGCACTTGTGATAGTGTTGAAAAACCACATTTCGCACTTGTGTTAGTGTTGAAAAACCACTTTTCGCACTTGTGTTTGTGCAGGAAACCACTTTTGCACTTGTATTAGTGTGGAAAAATCACTTTTCGCACTTGTGTTAGTGTTGAAAAACCACTTTTCGCACTTGTGTTAGTGTTGAAAAACCACTTTTCGCACTTGTGTTAGTGTTGAAAAACCACTTTACGCACTTGTGTTGGTGCAGGAAACCACTTTTGCACTTGTATTAGTGTGGAAAAAACACTTTTTGCACTTGTGTTAGTGTTGAAAAACCACTTTTCGCACTTGTGTTGGTGCAGGAAACCAGTTTTGCACTTGTATTAGTGTGGAAAAAATACTTTTTGCACTTATGATATTGTTGACAAACCACTTATCACACTTGTGTTAGTGTTGAAAAACCACTTTTCGCACTTGTGTTGGTGCAGGAAACCACTTTTGCACTTGTATTAGTGTGGAAAAACCACTTTTCGCACTTGTGTTAGTGTTGAAAAACCACTTTTCGCACTTGTGTTAGTGTTGAAAAACCACTTTTCGCACTTGTGTTTTTGCAGGAAACCACTTTTGCACTTGTATTAGTGTGGAAAAAACAATTTTTGCACTTGTGATAGTGTTGAAAAACCACTTTTCGCACTTGTGTTAGTGTTGAAAAACCACTTTTCGCACTTGTGTTAGTGTTGAAAAACCCTTTTCGCACTTGTGTTGGTGCAGGAAACCACTTTTGCACTTGTATTAGTGTGGAAAAAACACTTTTCGCACTTGTGTTAGTGTTGAAAAACCACTTTTCGCACTTGTGTTAGTGTTGAAAAACCACTTTTCGCACTTGTGTTAGTGTTGAAAAACCACTTTACGCACTTGTGTTGGTGCAGGAAACCACTTTTGCACTTGTATTAGTGTGGAAAAAACACTTTTTGCACTTGTGTTAGTGTTGAAAAACCACTTTTCGCACTTGTGTTAGTGTTGAAAAACCACTTTTCGCACTTGTGTTGGTGCAGGAAACCACTTTTGCACTTGTATTAGTGTGGAAAAAACACTTTTTGCACTTGTGTTGGTGTTGAAAAACCACTTTTCGCACTTATGTTAGTGTTGAAAAACTACTTTTCGCACTTGTGTTGGTGCAGGAAACCACTTTTGCACTTGTATTAGTGTGTAAAAACCACTTTTCGCACTTGTGTTAGTGTTGAAAAACCACTTTTCGCACTTGTGTTAGTGTTGAAAAACCACTTTTCCCACTTGTGTTGGTGCAGGAAACCACTTTTGCACTTGTATTAGTGTGGAAAAAACACTTTTTGCACTTGTGATAGTGTTGAAAAACCACTTTTCGCACTTGTGTTAGTGTTGAAAAAACACTTTTCGCACTTGTGTTGGTGCAGGAAACCACTTTTGCACTTGTATTAGTGTGGAAAAACCACTTTTCGCACTTGTGTTAGGGTTGAAAAACCACTTTTCGCACTTGTGTTAGTGTTGAAAAACAACGTTTCGCACTTGTGTTAGTGTTGAAAAACCACTTTTCGCACTTGTGTTGGTGCAGGAAACCACTTTTGCACTTGTATTAGTGTGGAAAAAACACTTTTTGCACTTGTGATAGTGTTGAAAAACCACATTTCGCACTTGTGTTAGTGTTGAAAAACCACTTTTCGCACTTGTGTTTGTGCAGGAAACCACTTTTGCACTTGTATTAGTGTGGAAAAATCACTTTTCGCACTTGTGTTAGTGTTGAAAAACCACTTTTCGCACTTGTGTCAGTGTTGAAAAACCACTTTTCGCACTTGTGTTAGTGTTGAAAAATCTCTTTTCGCACTTGTGTTGGTGCATGAAACCACTTTTGCACTTGTATTAGTGTGGAAAAACCACTTTTCGCACTTGTGTTAGTGTTGAAAAACCACTTTTCGCACTTGTGTTGGTGCAGGAAACCACTTTTGCACTTGTATTAGTGTGGAAAAAACACTTTTTGCATTTATGATAGTGTTGAAAAACCACTTTTCGCACTTGTGTTAGTGTTGAAAAACCACTTTTGGCACTTGTGTTGGTGCAGGAAACCACTTTTGCACTTGTATTAGTGTGGAAAAACCACTTTTTGCACTTGTGTTGGTGTTGAAAAACCACTTTTCGCACTTGTGTTAGTGTGAAAAACCAGTTTTCGCACTTGTGTTGGTGCAGGAAACCACTTTTGCACTTGTATTAGTGTGGAAAAAACACTTTTCGCACTTGTGTTAGTGTTGAAAAACCACTTTTCGCACTTGTGTTAGTGTTGAAAAAACACTTTTCGCACTTGTGTTGGTGAAGGAAACCACTTTTGCACTTGTATTAGTGTGGAAAAACCACTTTTTGCACTTGTGTTAGTGTTGAAAAACCACTTTTCGCACTTGTGTTAGTGTTGAAAAACAACTTTTCCCACTTGTGTTGGTGCAGGAAACCACTTTTGCACTTGTATTAGTGTGGAAAAAACACTTTTTGCACTTGTGATAGTGTTGAAAAACCACTTTTCGCACTTGTGTTAGTGTTGAAAAAACACTTTTCGCACTTGTGTTGGTGCAGGAAACCACTTTTGCAATTGTATTAGTGTGGAAAAACCACTTTTCGCACTTGTGTTAGTGTTGAAAAACCACTTTTTGCACTTGTGTTGGTGCAGGAAACCACTTTTGCACTTGTATTAGTGTGGAAAAACCACTTTTCGCACTTGTGTTAGTGTTGAAAACCACTTTTCGCACTTGTGTTAGTGTTGAAAAACCACTTTTCACACTTGTGCTGGTGCAGGAAACCACTTTTACACTTGTATTAGTGTGGAAAAAACACTTTTTGCACATGTGATAGTGTTGAAAAACCACTTTTCGCACTTGTGTTAGTGTTGAAAAACCACTTTTCGCACTTGTGTTAGTGTTGAAAAACCACTTTTCGCACTTGTGTTGGTGCAGGAAACCACTTTTGCACTTGTATTAGTTAGGAAAAAACACTTTTCGCACTTGTGTTAGTGTTGAAAAACCACTTTTCGCACTTGTGTTAGTGTTGAAAAACCACTTTTCGCACTTGTGTTAGTGTTGAAAAACCACTTTACGCACTTGTGTTGGTGCAGGAAACCACTTTTGCACTTGTATTCGTGTGGAAAAAACACTTTTTGCACTTGTGATAGTGTTGAAAAACCACTTTTCGCACTTGTGTTAGTGTTGAAAAACCACTTTTCGCACTTGTGTTGGTGCAGGAAACCACTTTTGCACTTGTATTAGTGTGGAAAAAATACTTTTTGCACTTATGATAGTGTTGACAAACCACTTTTCACACTTGTGTTAGTGTTGAAAAACCACTTTTCGCACTTGTGTTGGTGCAGGAAACCACTTTTGCACTTGTATTAGTGTGGAAAAACCACTTTTCGCACTTGTGTTAGTGTTGAAAAACCACTTTTCGCACTTGTGTTAGTGTTGAAAAACCACTTTTCGCACTTGTGTTTTTGCAGGAAACCACTTTTGCACTTGTATTAGTGTGGAAAAAACAATTTTTGCACTTGTGATAGTGTTGAAAAACCACTTTTCGCACTTGTGTTAGTGTTGAAAAACCACTTTTCGCACTTGTGTTGGTGCAGGAAACCACTTTTGCACTTGTATTAGTGTGGAAAAAACACTTTTTGCACTTGTGTTGGTGTTGAAAAACCACTTTTCGCACTTGTGTTAGTGTTGAAAAACCACTTTTCGCACTTGTGTTGGTGCAGGAAACCACTTTTGCACTTGTATTAGTGTGGAAAAAACACTTTTCGCACTTGTGTTAGTGTTGAAAAACCACTTTTCGCACTTGTGTTAGTGTTGAAAAACCACTTTTCGCACTTGTGTTGGTTCAGGAAACCACTTTTGCACTTGTATTAGTGTGGAAAAACCACTTTTCGCACTTGTGTTAGTGTTGAAAAACCACTTCTCGCACTTGTGTTAGTGTTGAAAAACCACTTTTCGCACTTGTGTTAGTGTTGAAAAACCACTTTTCCCACTTGTGTTGGTGCAGGAAACCACTATTGCACTTGTATTAGTGTGGAAAAAACACTTTTTGCACTTGTGATAGTGTTGAAAAACCACTTTTCGCACTTGTGTTAGTGTTGAAAAAACACTTTTCGCACTTGTGTTGGTGCAGGAAACCACTTTTGCACTTGTATTAGTGTGGAAAAACCACTTTTCGCACTTGTGTTAGTGTTGAAAAACCACTTTTCGCACTTGTGTTAGTGTTGAAAAACAACGTTTCGCACTTGTGTTAGTGTTGAAAAACCACTTTTTGCACCTGTGTTGGTGCAGGAAACCACTTTTGCACTTGTATTAGTGTGGAAAATACACTTTTCGCACTTGTGTTAGTGTTGAAAAACCACTTTTCGCACTTGTGTTAGTGTTGAAAAACCACTTTTCGCACTTGTGTTGGTGCAGGAAACCACTTTTGCACTTGTATTAGTGTGGAAAAAAACACTTTTTGCACTTGTGATAGTGTTGAGAAACCACATTTCGCACTTGTGTTAGTGTTGAAAAACCACTTTTCGCACTTGTGTTTGTGCAGGAAACCACTTTTGCACTTGTATTAGTGTGGAAAAACCACTTTTCGCACTTGTGTTAGTGTTGAAAAACCACTTTTCGCACTTGTGTTAGGTTGAAAAACCACTTTTCGCACTTGTGTTAGTGTTGAAAACCACTTTTCGCACTTGTGTCAGTGTTGAAAAACCACTTTTCGCACTTGTGTTGGTGCAGTGAAACCACTTTTGCACTTGTATTAGTGTGGAAAAAGCACTTTTTGCACTTGTGATAGTGTTGAAAAACCACTTTTCGCACTTGTGTTGGTGCAGGCAACCACTTTTGCACTTGTATTAGTGTGTGCAAAAAACACTTTTTTGCACTTGTGATAGTGTTGAAAAACCACTTTTCGCACTTGTGTTAGTGTTGAAAAACCACTTTTCGCACTTGTGTTAGTGTTGAAAAACCACTTTTCGCACTTGTGTTAGTGTTGAAAAACCACTTTTCGCACCTGTGTTGGTGCAGGAAACCACTTTTGCACTTGTATTAGTGTGGAAAAAACACTTTTGCACTTGTGATAGTGTTGAAAAACCACATTTGCACTTGTGTTAGTGTTGAAAAACCACTTTTCGCACTTGTGTTGGTGCAGGAAACGACTTTTGCACTTGTATTAGTGTGGAAAAAACCACTTTTCGCACTTGTGTTAGTGTTGAAAAACCACTTTTCGCAGTTGTGTTAGTGTTGAAAAACCACTTTTCACACTTGTGCTGGTGCAGGAAAACCACTTTTACACTTGTATTAGTTTGGAAAAAACACTTTTTGCACTTGTGATAGTGTGTGAAAAAACCACTTTTCGCACTTGTGTTAGTGTTGAAAAACCACTTTTCGCACTTGTGTTAGTGTTGAAAAACCACTTTTCGCACTTGTGTTGGTGCAGGAAACCACTTTTGCACTTGTATTAGTGTGGAAAAAACACTTTTCGCACTTGTGTTAGTGTTGAAAAACCACTTTTCGCACTTGTGTTAGTGTTGAAAAACCACTTTTCGCACTTGTGTTAGTGTTGAAAAACACTTTACGCACTTGTGTTGGTGCAGGAAACCACTTTTGCACTTGTATTAGTGTGGAAAAAACACTTTTTGCACTTGTGATAGTGTTGAAAAACCACTTTTCGCACTTGTGTTAGTGTTGAAAAACCACTTTTCGCACTTGTGTTGGTGCAGGAAACCACTTTTGCACTTGTATTAGGTGTGGAAAAAATACTTTTTGCACTTATGATAGTGTTGACAAACCACTTTTCACACTTGTGTTAGTGTTGAAAAACCACTTTTCGCACTTGTGTTGGTGCAGGAAACCACTTTTGCACTTGTATTAGTGTGGAAAAACCACTTTTCGCACTTGTGTTAGTGTTGAAAAACCACTTTTCGCACTTGTGTTAGTGTTGAAAAACACACTTTTCGCACTTGTGTTGGTGCAGGAAACCACTTTTGCACTTGTATTAGTGTGGAAAAAACAATTTTGCACTTGTGATAGTGTTGAAAAACCACTTTCGCACTTGTGTTAGTGTTGAAAACCACTTTTCGCACTTGTGTTGGTGCAGGAAACCACTTTTGCACTTCTTTTGCACTTGTATTAGTGTGGAAAAAAACACTTTTTGCACTTGTGTTGGTGTTGAAAAACCACTTTTCGCACTTATGTTAGTGTTGAAAAACCACTTTTCGCACTTGTGTTAGTGTTGAAAAACCACTTTTCGCACTTGTGTTAGTGTTGAAAAACCACTTTTCGCACTTGTGTTGGTGCAGGAAACCACTTTTGCACTTGTATTAGTGTGGAAAAAACACTTTTCGCACTTGTGTTAGTGTTGAAAAACCACTTTTCGCACTTGTGTTAGTGTTGAAAAACCACTTTTCGCACTTGTGTTAGTGTTGAAAAACCACTTTACGCACTTGTGTTGGTGCAGGAAACCACTTTTGCACTTGTATTAGTGTGGAAAAAACACTTTTTGCACTTGTGATAGTGTTGAAAAACCACTTTTCGCACTTGTGTTAGTGTTGAAAAACCACTTTTCGCACTTGTGTTGGTGCAGGAAACCACTTTTGCACTTGTATTAGTGTGGAAAAAATACTTTTTGCACTTATGATAGTGTTGACAAACCACTTTTCACACTTGTGTTAGTGTTGAAAAACCACTTTTCGCACTTGTGTTGGTGCAGGAAACCACTTTTGCACTTGTATTAGTGTGGAAAACCACTTTTCGCACTTGTGTTAGTGTTGAAAAACCACTTTTCGCACTTGTGTTAGTGTTGAAAAACCACTTTTCGCACTTGTGTTGGTGCAGGAAACCACTTTTGCACTTGTATTAGTGTGGAAAAAACAATTTTTGCACTTGTGATAGTGTTGAAAAACCACTTTTCGCACTTGTGTTAGTGTTGAAAAACCACTTTTCGCACTTGTGTTAGTGTTGAAAAACCACTTTTCGCACTTGTGTTGGTGCAGGAAACCACTTTTGCACTTGTATTAGTGTGGAAAAAAACACTTTTTGCACTTGTGTTGGTGTTGAAAAACCACTTTTCGCACTTATGTTAGTGTTGAAAAACCACTTTTCACACTTGTGTTGGTGCAGGAAACCACTTTTGCACTTGTATTAGTGTGGAAAAAACACTTTTCGCACTTGTGTTAGTGTTGAAAAACCACTTTTCGCACTTGTGTTAGTGTTGAAAAACCACTTTTCGCACTTGTGTTAGTGTTGAAAAACCACTTTACGCACTTGTGTTGGTGCAGGAAACCACTTTTGCACTTGTATTAGTGTGGAAAAAACACTTTTTGCACTTGTGATAGTGTTGAAAAACCACTTTTCGCACTTGTGTTAGTGTTGAAAAACCACTTTTCGCACTTGTGTTGGTGCAGGAAACCACTTTTGCACTTGTATTAGTGTGGAAAAAATACTTTTTGCACTTATGATAGTGTTGACAAACCACTTTTCACACTTGTGTTAGTGTTGAAAAACCACTTTTCGCACTTGTGTTGGTGCAGGAAACCACTTTTGCACTTGTATTAGTGTGGAAAAACCACTTTTCGCACTTGTGTTAGTGTTGAAAAACCACTTTTCGCACTTGTGTTAGTGTTGAAAAACCACTTTTCGCACTTGTGTTTTTGCAGGAAACCACTTTTGCACTTGTATTAGTGTGGAAAAAACAATTTTTGCACTTGTGATAGTGTTGAAAAACCACTTTTCGCACTTGTGTTAGTGTTGAAAAACCACTTTTCGCACTTGTGTTGGTGCAGGAAACCACTTTTGCACTTGTATTAGTGTGGAAAAAACACTTTTTGCACTTGTGTTGGTGTTGAAAAACCACTTTTCGCACTTGTGTTAGTGTTGAAAAACCACTTTTCGCACTTGTGTTGGTGCAGGAAACCACTTTTGCACTTGTATTAGTGTGGAAAAAACACTTTTCGCACTTGTGTTAGTGTTGAAAAACCACTTTTCGCACTTGTGTTAGTGTTGAAAAACCACTTTTCGCACTTGTGTTGGTTCAGGAAACCACTTTTGCACTTGTATTAGTGTGGAAAAACCACTTTTCGCACTTGTGTTAGTGTTGAAAAACCACTTTTCGCACTTGTGTTAGTGTTGAAAAACCACTTTTCGCACTTGTGTTAGTGTTGAAAAACCACTTTTCCCACTTGTGTTGGTGCAGGAAACCACTATTGCACTTGTATTAGTGCGGAAAAAACACTTTTTGCACTTGTGATAGTGTTGAAAAACCACTTTTCGCACTTGTGTTAGTGTTGAAAAAACACTTTTCGCACTTGTGTTGGTGCAGGAAACCACTTTTGCACTTGTATTAGTGTGGAAAAACCACTTTTCGCACTTGTGTTAGTGTTGAAAAACCACTTTACGCACTTGTGTTAGTGTTGAAAAACAACGTTTCGCACTTGTGTTAGTGTTGAAAAACCACTTTTCGCACCTGTGTTGGTGTAGGAAACCACTTTTGCACTTGTATTAGTGTGGAAAAAACACTTTTCGCACTTGTGTTAGTGTTGAAAAACCACTTTTCGCACTTGTGTTAGTGTTGAAAAACCACTTTTCGCACTTGTGTTGGTGCAGGAAACCACTTTTGCACTTGTATTAGTGTGGAAAAAACACTTTTTGCACTTGTGATAGTGTTGAAAAACCACATTTCGCACTTGTGTTAGTGTTGAAAAACCACTTTTCGCACTTGTGTTTGTGCAGGAAACCACTTTTGCACTTGTATTAGTGTGGAAAAACCACTTTTCGCACTTGTGTTAGTGTTGAAAAACCACTTTTCGCACTTGTGTTAGTGTTGAAAAACCACTTTTCGCACTTGTGTTAGTGTTGAAAACCACTTTTCGCACTTGTGTCAGTGTTGAAAAACCACTTTTCGCACTTGTGTTGGTGCAGGAAACCACTTTTGCACTTGTATTAGTGTGGAAAAAACACTTTTTGCACTTGTGATAGTGTTGAAAAACCACTTTTCGCACTTGTGTTGGTGCAGGCAACCACTTTTGCACTTGTATTAGTGTGCAAAAAACACTTTTTGCACTTGTGATAGTGTTGAAAAACCACTTTTCGCACTTGTGTTAGTGTTGAAAAACCACTTTTCGCACTTGTGTTAGTGTTGAAAAACCACTTTTCGCACTTGTGTTAGTGTTGAAAAACCACTTTTCGCACTTGTGTTAGTGTTGAAAAACCACTTTTCGCACCTGTGTTGGTGCAGGAAACCACTTTTGCACTTGTATTAGTGTGGAAAAAACACTTTTTGCACTTGTGATAGTGTTGAAAAACCACATTTCGCACTTGTGTTAGTGTTGAAAAACCACTTTTCGCACTTGTGTTGGTGCAGGAAACGACTTTTGCACTTGTATTAGTGTGGAAAAACCACTTTTCGCACTTGTGTTAGTGTTGAAAACCACTTTTCGCAGTTGTGTTAGTGTTGAAAAACCACTTTTCACACTTGTGCTGGTGCAGGAAACCACTTTTACACTTGTATTAGTGTGGAAAAAACACTTTTTGCACTTGTGATAGTGTTGAAAAACCACTTTTCGCACTTGTGTTAGTGTTGAAAAACCACTTTTCGCACTTGTGTTAGTGTTGAAAAACCACTTTTCGCACTTGTGTTGGTGCAGGAAACCACTTTTGCACTTGTATTAGTGTGGAAAAAACACTTTTCGCACTTGTGTTAGTGTTGAAAAACCACTTTTCGCACTTGTGTTAGTGTTGAAAAACCACTTTTCGCACTTGTGTTAGTGTTGAAAAACCACTTTACGCACTTGTGTTGGTGCAGGAAACCACTTTTGCACTTGTATTAGTGTGGAAAAAACACTTTTTGCACTTGTGATAGTGTTGAAAAACCACTTTTCGCACTTGTGTTAGTGTTGAAAAACCACTTTTCGCACTTGTGTTGGTGCAGGAAACCACTTTTGCACTTGTATTAGTGTGGAAAAAATACTTTTTGCACTTATGATAGTGTTGACAAACCACTTTTCACACTTGTGTTAGTGTTGAAAAACCACTTTTCGCACTTGTGTTGGTGCAGGAAACCACTTTTGCACTTGTATTAGTGTGGAAAAACCACTTTTCGCACTTGTGTTAGTGTTGAAAAACCACTTTTCGCACTTGTGTTAGTGTTGAAAAACCACTTTTCGCACTTGTGTTGGTGCAGGAAACCACTTTTGCACTTGTATTAGTGTGGAAAAAACCATTTTTGCACTTGTGATAGTGTTGAAAAACCACTTTTCGCACTTGTGTTAGTGTTGAAAAACCACTTTTCGCACTTGTGTTAGTGTTGAAAAACCACTTTTCGCACTTGTGTTGGTGCAGGAAACCACTTTTGCACTTGTATTAGTGTGGAAAAAAACACTTTTTGCACTTGTGTTGGTGTTGAAAAACCACTTTTCGCACTTATGTTAGTGTTGAAAAACTACTTTTCGCACTTGTGTTGGTGCAGGAAACCACTTTTGCACTTGTATTAGTGTGTAAAAACCACTTTTCGCACTTGTGTTAGTGTTGAAAAACCACTTTTCGCACTTGTGTTAGTGTTGAAAAACCACTTTTCCCACTTGTGTTGGTGCAGGAAACCACTTTTGCACTTGTATTAGTGTGGAAAAAACACTTTTTGCACTTGTGATAGTGTTGAAAAACCACTTTTCGCACTTGTGTTAGTGTTGAAAAAACACTTTTCGCACTTGTGTTGGTGCAGGAAACCAATTTTGCACTTGTATTAGTGTGGAAAAAACACTTTTCGCACTTGTGTTAGTGTTGAAAAACCACTTTTCGCACTTGTGTTAGTGTTGAAAAACCACTTTTCGCACTTGTGTTAGTGTTGAAAACCACTTTTCGCACTTGTGTTAGTGTTGAAAAACCACTTTTCGCACTTGTGTTGGTGCAGGAAACCACTTTTGCACTTGTATTAGTGTGGAAAAAACACTTTTTGCATTTATGATAGTGTTGAAAAACCACTTTTCGCACTTGTGTTAGTTTTGAAAAACCACTTTTGGCACTTGTGTTGGTGCAGGAAACCACTTTTGCACTTGTATTAGTGTGGAAAAACCACTTTTTGCACTTGTGTTGGTGTTGAAAAACCACTTTTCGCACTTGTGTTAGTGTTGAAAAACCACTTTTCGCACTTGTGTTGGTGCAGGAAATCACTTTTGCACTTGTATTAGTGTGGAAAAAACAATTTTCGCACTTGTGTTAGTGTTGAAAAACCACTTTTCGCACTTGTGTTAGTGTTGAAAAACGACTTTTCGCACTTGTGTTAGTGTTGAAAAACCACTTTTCGCACCTGTGTTGGTGCAGGAAACCACTTTTGCACTTGTATTAGTGTGGAAAAAACACTTTTCGCACTTGTGTTAGTGTTGAAAAACCACTTTTCGCACTTGTGTTAGTGTTGAAAAACCACTTTTCGCACTTGTGTTAGTGCAGGAACCCACTTTTGCACTTGTATTAGTGTGGAAAAAACACTTTTTGCACTTGTGATAGTGTTGAAAAACCACTTTTCGCACTTGTGTTGGTGCAGGAAACCAGTTTTGCACTTGTATTAGTGTGGAAAAACCACTTTTCGCACTTGTGTTAGTGTGGAAAACCACTTTTCGCACTTGTCTTAGTGTTGAAAAACCACTTTACACACTTGTGCTGGTGCAGGAAACCACTTTTGCACTTGTATTAGTGTGGAAAAAACACTTTTTGCACTTGTGATAGTGTTGAAAAACCACTTTTCGCACTTGTGTTAGTGTTGAAAAACCACTTTTCGCACTTGTGGTCACTGGTCACTTCCGTTTCCGGTCTTCCTGGCGAGGGTTCGTTTATTCTCAGCTCTCCATGCTATCCATCGAAATCGAAGTTAAGTAATTGTTCCCATTTGTATTTTCGTTATAACTATTTATTTTATGGTGTATATATTGTCTCCCGACGAAGATTTTCGGTGAAAATCTTTCATACCTGTATTGAAAATCGTGTTAATTCGGGTCGTGTTTTGTGGCCTTGTAGTTGTACAGTGAACACTGTACAACCTTGAGGCTTTGTTTTTCTCTCAGCGGTCCGTGTTTTTGTGATCCAATAACTTTCGTTCTCTGTTTTCCCAATATTTTCACCCCATAGCCCTCTTCCTTGTGTAAATCACAACTCAAAAAAATCCAAAAAAAAAAAACATTTCCTTCTCTGTTCTCATTCGTTTATTCATTCTTATTCGTTCGTTCGTTCGTTCTTCGACCACGTGTTTCTCCCCCATTTCCCCAGATAGATTGTCAAATTTCAACTCGTTATTTTATCGTCCATTGCGTTATTGTTTTGATTATAGTTACTTTTGGTTTGAATTTCCTGTAACTTGTAATTATTTAATCGTGTTCTGCTCCTCGTGTGCGGCCTTGTAGTTGTACCCCCGTCGGTGTTTGTTATCTTAATCGTGTTTTGCTTGGCTCTTAGTTTTTTTCCCTTCTACCCCAAACATAATACTCTGTCTAACGTTCTAAATTCCCACCTCCCCCCCCCCCCCCACCCCCAAAAACCAAACAAAAAAAACAAAAAAAAAACATTTATTTTCCTTTCTCCACGTGTACTGTTGACTCATCCTGTATTTTCTGTCCAGGTGTGCTGTTCGCCCCGCCCCCATTAACTCCTTGCCATCCACCGTTTGCCCTTCACGTGACTCGTGGTGGTCCCTCTCGGCTCTTCCCCCCGTTGGTATTTTTGTGCACATAAGATTGTTCACGGTTCTGTTTAAATATTATTTAAATATGTATAACCTTTCCCCTTCAGTGTTTTACTCAGTGGTATTTTACAACACGCTGTTTTTCTTCCTATTTAAAAGGCTTTTCTCAATTTCCTCTCCAACTCATTCCACCTCAAAAAAAAGAAATTCAATATCTTATACGTCTCCCTCACTACATGGTCTAAATTCACATTCATTCCATCCCTCCTCCGTCATTCTGAACCGGATTGCTAACTTGAAAATCACAACAAACCCAATTTGTTTTCAATGTTCGTCTTTCATTAATCATCCACTTTCTAAACTCCCCTCTTGCCCCTCCCAACCAAATCCCTCCCCTTGCACCTACACTCCTAAACTCCCCCCTTGCCCCACCACTCTTAAACTCCCCCCCTACCCCTCCACTCCTGAACTCCCCCCTTGCCCTTCCACTCCTGAACTCCCCCCTTGCCCTTCCCCTCCTAAACTCCCCCCTCACTCCTCCCCTTAAAAACTCCCCCCCAACCCCTCCCATTCAAATCTCCCCCCATACCATTCCTCTCCAATTCTCCCTCCTCCCCCCTCCTCCTCAAAGCTGCCTCCTCCCCACTTCGTCTCCCTTCTATCTCATACCTCCACCCCCCCCCAACCTTCTTCTTTCCTCTGCCCCCCCCTCAAACAACCCCTCTCTGTGCCTCATCCCTTCACCTTCAAACCTTTCATCCTCCTCATCCTTCCCTTTCTTGGAACTCTTCTGCAATCGCTGACACACTAACAACTGCTCTCCCTACCTCCCCCTCTCATCCTTCATCTTACCCTACTCCTCCCCTCCCCTGTCCTGTACCCGATGCTCCCCCTCTCTCTTCATTAACGGTATGGACCTCAAACATCCGGGGCCTTCGCTCAAACCTGACTGATCTCTCCATACAGGTTGCTTCTGACAATCCAGACTTGATCTGCTTAACAGAGACTTTCCTCCTTCAAGATGTCTCTGATTCCTTAATATCTCTTCCTGGTTACTCCCTCCTCCAGTATGATAAGCCTGAGCCTCGGCCTGGTGGTGGGGTGGCTATCTTTATCAAAACTCTCTTCCTCACTCTCCTTGCACTGCCCTCTCTCCTCCTCACCCCCAGGAGTACCTCTGGCTACGGCTTCCTCTCCGCTCCCACCATTTGTTCATATGTGTCCTGTACCGTCCCCCAAACAGTGATGACTCCATTTACATTTCACTGTCTGACAACATGGACCAACTTCTATCCACTCATCCCAAGTCTCTCTTCCTCATATGTGGTGACTTCAATTGTCATCATGCCACCTGGTTGGGTGTGGGTTCCTCTCTCACCAGTCATGGCACCTCAGCAAAGGACTTCTGTGACTCACTGGGATTGACACAATCTGTCAATTTCCCGACCTGGATCTCAGCCAATGGAGTATCTTCTCTTCTAGACTTGGTTATGACTAACTTCCCTGCTAATGTCTGCTGCTCTTCTTCTGCTCCAATCGGTTCTTCTGATCATGTGCTTGTCAAAGTGGACATCTCTCTGGCCATTCTCAGAGAGCCTCCTCAGCGTCGACGAGTCTGGCATTTCACTCAGGCCGACTGGGACGGTCTTCAAGCAGCCATCAATCGTATGGATTGGTCTCCCATCTCCAATGCCTCTGACATCAATTCTTCCTGGGAATTCTTCCAAAGCAAACTGATCTCTCTCTCATGCACAGATTTATCCCATCTCGCCTTCAGTTGTCTTACCCTTCCTCCCGTCCATGGTACACTGAATCTTGTGGTGAGGCAGTTGCCCTGAAACAACTTGCCTTTGCCTCTTGGAAGGCTAATCCAACTGAAGGAAATCTCAGTTCCTTCCACCAAGCTCGGAACAAGTGTGTGTCTACCCTCAAGAGTGCCAGGAAGCACTATCTCTCCTCACTCAAGAATGAACCCTCAAACCTGTCTCCTTCCTCCAAATCCGGGTGGCGTCTGGTCAAATCCGTTTCTGGTGTTTGTTCCCCCTCCATCCCCTCCCTTACCTCAAATGGCCACACAGTTGACATCGCACGTGACAAAGCCGAATGCCTCAACTCTGTTTTTGCCTCAAAATCCTTAGTCCCAAACGCATCTCTCTCTGTTCCCACCTTTCCCAGTCGAACCAAACTGCTCCTAGACTCTGTGACCTTCTCTCCTGACAAGGTGGAGGAGTTTTTGTCAAACCTCGACTCTGATTCTGCAACTGGACCAGATGGCATCAGCCCACGGGTCCTAAAATCCTGCTCTGCCGCTCTATCTCACCCTCTCTCTGTTCTTTTCACCCTATCTTTTGCTCAAGGTCATCTGCCAGCATCCTGGAAATCAGCAAACATTACCTCTTTACACAAAAAAGGTGCAAAAACAGATCCTTGCAACTACAGACCAATCAGCCTGCTCCCAATTCTCAGCAAAGTCATGGAATCCATCATTGCTTCGGATATGAAATCTTTCCTCTTCTCCAATGGCTTGATCTCTGATCATCAATTTGGTTTCAGACCAGGTCACTCTACTCTGGATATGCTGCTTCTGCTGTCTCAACAATGGATGGAGGTCCTCAATGCCAAACAGGAAATCAGAGCTGTCTCCCTTGACATATCACGTGCCTTCGATACGGTCTGGCACCCAGCTCTGCTCACCAAACTCTCCTCTTTTGGTATCCATGGAAATCTCCATGCATGGCTTGCGGACTTCCTCTCTGGTCGTAGTAAACGTGTGGCCCTGAATGGATTTCTCTCATCTCCCCTTCCCGTTCAGGCTGGAGTTCCCCAAGGCAGTGTGCTGGGCCCTGTGCTTTTTCTGGTCTTTATAAATGATCTCTCCGACTCTCTGGAAAATCCTCTGTATTTCTTTGCTGATGACTCCACTCTCTGCCGCTCCATTCCTCTTCCCTCAGATCGGCAGTCTGCAGCCTCCTCACTCTCTGAAGACCTGGACAAAATCACAGACTGGTCAAACATGTGGAACATGTCTTTCAATCCTGACAAATCCCACACTCTTACTATGTCTCTCCGTAAAGATCGACTGGACAACCCTCCCATCTACTTTCTCAACAATCCTCTCCAAGAAGTCCTGTCGCTCAAGCTTTTGGGTCTCACCATCTGCCATGATCTTTCTTGGGAAAACCACATTTCCAAGCTGGCCTCCAAAGCCAGTCGCCCACTGGGCATCCTCAGTCGTGCGAAGTCCTTCCTAGGCACACCTGAGCTCCTCACCACATACAAGGCTTTCAACCGCAGCTCAATGGAATACTGTTCTCCCCTATGGGCTGGTGCTCCTGCCTCACACCTGGCTCGGCTTCACGCTGTTGAATACAAAGCTTTCAGAATCATTGGAATCTCCCGCGATGAGGCTATCTCTGAGGGCCTTTCACTCACTCATCGCAGGCAGGTAGGTGGTCTTTCTGTCTTCTACCGACTCCTCTCCGGCCTTGCTCCCCCAGCTCTCTCTGTGCTCTGTCCCCCAAATATTCCTACAGGTCGCACAAGATCTGCCAGCCACCCTCTGATGGTTAAACTGCCGAAATCTCGGCTCTCTGCTCACCTTCACTCTTTCATTCCTCTTTTCTCCCGCCTCTGGAACAAACTCCCACACTCACTTCAATCACACTCCTCCCTCCAGGTCTTCAAAACAGCTGTTCACCACCATCTCTTATCTTCCCCCATCCAAAACCTTGATCTTTTCTACCCCCACTAATTCACCCCAGATCCACCTTGTTTGAAATTCCAACTTCTTTCCTGGAAGTCTTGGCAGTGTCCATATGTTTTATACCTCTCCCACCCCCGCCCCCCTTCCCATGCCTCCCCCCCAAAGCCCTCTCCCTCCCACAGTTCTCTCGATGTCTCCATGTCTCTCGGTCCCTGCTCTCAAATGTTGTGTTTGTGTCCTTCCCCCTCTCTCCCCATCTTGTCTACCGCTCCCGATGTTATTTGTTTTGTGTGTCTGTTTGTCTTTCTGTGTGATTAATGTTCGCTCTTTCACGAGCCTCGATCTTGTATACAAAAAAAAAAAAAAAAAAAAAAAAAACCACAAGTGCGAAAAGTGGTTTTTCAACACTATCACAAGTGCAAAAGTGGTTTCCTGCACCAACACAAGTGCGAAAAGTGGTTTTTCAACAATCACAAGTGCAAAAAGTGGTTTTTCCACACTAATACAAGTGCAAAAGTGGTTTCCTGCACCAACACAAGTGCGAAAAGTGGTTTTTCAACACTAACATAAGTGCGAAAAGTGGTTTTTCAACACTAACATAAGTGCGAAAAGTGGTTTTTCAACACTAATACAAGTGCAAATGTGGTTTCCTGCACCAACACAAGTACGAAAAGTGGTTTTTCAACACTAACACAAGTGCAAAAAGTGGTTTTTCAACACTATCACAAGTGCAAAAGTGGTTTCCTGCACCAACACAAGTGCGAAAAGTGGTTTTTCAACACTATCACAAGTGCAAAAAGTGGTTTTTCCACACTAATACAAGTGCAAAAGTGGTTTCCTGCACCAACACAAGCGCAAAAAGTGGTTTTTCAACACTAACACAAGTGCGAAAAGTGGTTTTTCAACACTATCACAAGTGCAAAAAGTGTTTTTCCACACTAATACAAGTGCGAAAAGTGGTTTTTCAACACTATCACAAGTGCAAAAAGTGTTTTTTCCACATTAATACAAGTGCAAAAGTGGTTTCCTGCACCAACACAAGTGCGAAAAGTGGTTTTTCAACAATATCACAAGTGCAAAAAGTGTTTTTTCCACATTAATATAAGTGCAAAAGTGGTTTCCTGCACCAATACAAGTGCGAAAAGTGGTTTTTCAACACTAACACAAGTGTGAAAAGTGGTTTTTCCACACTAATACAAGTGCAAAAGTGGTTTCCTGCACCAACACAAGTGTGAAAAGTGGTTTTTCAACACTAACACAAGTGCGAAAAGTGGTTTTTCAACACTAACACAAGTGCGAAAAGTGGTTTTTCAACACTAACACAAGTGCGAAAAGTGGTTTTTCCACACTAATACAAGTGCAAAAGTGGTTTCCTGCACCAACACAAGTGCGAAAAGTGGTTTTTCAACACTAACACAAGTGCGAAAAGTGGTTTTTCAACACTATCACAAGTGCAAAAAGTGTTTTTTCCACACTAATACAAGTGCAAAAGTGGTTTCCTGCACCAACACAGGTGCGAAAAGTGGTTTTTCAATACTAACACAAGTGCGAAAAGTGGTTTTTCAATACTATCACAAGTGCAAAAAGTGGTTTTTCAACACTAACACAAGTGCAAAAAGTGTTTTTTCCACACTAATACAAGTGAAAAAGTGGTTTCCTGCACCAACACAAGTGCGAAAAGTGGTTTCTCAACACTAACACAAGTGTGAAAAGTGGTTTTTCAACACTAACACAAGTGCGAAAAGTGGTTTTTCCAAACTAATACATGTGCAAAAGTGGTTTCCTGCACTAACACAAGTGCAAAAAGTGGTTTTTCCACACTAACACAAGTGCGAAAAGTGGTTTTTCAACACTATCACAAGTGCAAAAAGTGGTTTTTCCACAATAACACAAGTGCGAAAAGTGGTTTTTCAACACTATCACAAGTGCAAAAGTGGTTTCCTGCACCAACACAAGTGCGAAAAGTGGTTTTTCAACACTATCACAAGTGCAAAAAGTGTTTTTTCCACACTAATACAAGTGCAAAAGTGGTTTCCTGCACCAACACAAGTGCGAAAAGTGGTTTTTCAACACTAACATAAGTGCGAAAAGTGGTTTTTCCACACTAATACAAGTGCAAATGTGGTTTCCTGCACCAACACAAGTACGAAAAGTGGCTTTTCAACACTAACACAAGTGCGAAAAGTGGTTTTTCAACACTATCACAAGTGCAAAAGTGGTTTCCTGCACCAACACAAGTGCGAAAAGTGGTTTTTCAACACTATCACAAGTGCAAAAAGTGGTTTTTCCACACAATACAAGTGCAAAAGTGGTTTCCTGCACCAACACAAGTGCGAAAAGTGGTTTTTCAAAACTACCACAAGTGCGAAAAGTGGTTTTTCCACATTAATATAAGTGCAAAAGTGCTTTCCTGCACCAATACAAGTGCGAGAAGTGGTTTTTCAACACTAACACAAGTGCGAAAAGTGGTTTTTCCACACTAATACAAGTGCAAAAGTGGTTTCCTGCACCAACACAAGTGTGAAAAGTGGTTTTTCAACACTAACACAAGTGCGAAAAGTGGTTTTTCCACACTAATACAAGTGCAAAAGTGGTTTCCTGTACCAACACAAGTGCGAAAAGTGGTTTTTCAACACTAACACAAGTGCGAAAAGTGGTTTTTCAACACTATCACAAGTGCAAAAGTGTTTTTTCCACACTAATACAAGTGCAAAAGTGGTTTCCTGCACCAACACAGGTGCGAAAAGTGGTTTTTCAACACTAACACAAGTGCGAAAAGTGGTTTTTCCACACTAATACAAGTGCAAAAGTGGTTTCCTGCACCAACTCAAGTGCGAAAAGTGGTTTTTCAACACTAACACAAGTGCGAAAAGTGGTTTTTCAACACTATCACAAGGGCAAAAAGTGTTTTTTCCACACTAATACAAGTGCAAAAGTGGTTTCCTGCACCAACACAGGTGCGAAAAGTGGTTTTTCAACACTAACACAAGTGCGAAAAGTGGTTTTTCAACACTATCACAAGTGCAAAAAGTGGTTTTTCAACACTAACACAAGTGCAAAAAGTGTTTTTTCCACACTAATACAAGTGAAAAAGTGGTTTCCTGCACCAACACAAGTGCGAAAAGTGGTTTTTCAACACTAACACAAGTGCGAAAAGTGGTTTTTCAACACTATCACAAGTGCAAAAAGTGTTTTTTCCACACTAATACAAGTGCAAAAGTGGTTTCCTGCACCAACACAAGTACGAAAAGTGGTTTTTCAACACTAACACAAGTGCGAAAAGTGGTTTTTCAACACTAACACAAGCGCAAAAAGTGTTTTTTCCACACTAATATAAGTGCAAAAGTGGTTTCCTGCACCAACACAAGTGCGAAAAGTGGTTTTTCAACACTAACACAAGTGCGAAAAGTGGTTTTTCAACACTAACACAAGTGCGAAAAGTGGTTTTTCAACACTATCACAAGTGCAAAAAGTGTTTTTTCCACACTAATACAAGTGCAAAAGTGGTTTCCTGCACCAACACAAGTGCGAAAAGTGGTTTTTCAACAGTAACACAAGTGCGAAAAGTGGTTTTTCAACATTAACACAAGTGCGAAAAAGTGGTTTTTCCACACTAATACAAGTGCAAAAGTGGGTTCCTGCACCAACGCAAGTGCAAAAAGTGGTTTTTCAACACTAACAGAAGTGCGAAAAGCGGTTTTTCAACACTATCACAAGTGCAAAAAGTGTTTTTTCCACACTTATACAAGTGCAAAAGTGGTTTCCTGCACCAACATAAGTGCGAAAAGTGGTTTTTCAACACTAACACAAATGCGAAAAGTGGTTTTTCAACACTATCACAAGTACAAAAGTGGTTTCCTGCACCAACACAAGTGCGAAAAGTGGTATTTCAACACTAACACAAGTGCGAACAGTGGTTTTTACAACACTATCACAAGTGCAAAAGTGGTTTCCTGCACCAACACAAGTGCGAAAAGTGGTTTTTCAACACTAACATAAGTGCGAAAAGTGTTTTTTCAACACTATCACAAGTGCAAAAAGTGTTTTTTCCACACTAATACAATTGCAAAAGTGGTTTCCTGCACCAACACAAGTGCGAAAAGTGGTTTTTCAACACTATCACAAGTGCAAAAAGTGGTTTTTCCACACTAATACAAGTGCAAAAGTGGGTTCCTGCACCAACGCAAGTGCAAAAAGTGGTTTTTCAACACTAACAGAAGTGCGAAAAGTGGTTTTTCAACACTATCACAAGTGCAAAAAGTGTTTTTTCCACACTTTATACAAGTGCAAAAGTGGTTTCCTGCACCAACATAAGTGCGAAAAGTGGTTTTTCAACACTAACACAAATGCGAAAAGTGGTTTTTCAACACTATCACAAGTACAAAAGTGGTTTCCTGCACCAACACAAGTGCGAAAAGTGGTATTTCAACACTAACACAAGTGCGAACAGTGGTTTTTACAACACTATCACAAGTGCAAAAGTGGTTTCCTGCACCAACACAAGTGCGAAAAGTGGTTTTTCAACACTAACATAAGTGCGAAAAGTGTTTTTTCAACACTATCACAAGTGCAAAAAGTGTTTTTTCCACACTAATACAAGTGCAAAAGTGGTTTCCTGCACCAACACAAGTGCGAAAAGTGGTTTTTCAACACTAACACAAGTGCGAAAAGTGGTTTTTCAACACTATCACAAGTGCAAAAAGTGTTTTTTCCACACTAATACAAGTGCAAAAGTGGTTTCCTGCACCAACACAGGTGCGAAAAGTGGTTTTTCAATACTAACACAAGTGCGAAAAGTGGTTTTTCAATACTATCACAAGTGCAAAAAGTGGTTTTTCAACACTAACACAAGTGCAAAAAGTGTTTTTTCCACACTAATACAAGTGAAAAAGTGGTTTCCTGCACCAACACAAGTGCGAAAAGTGGTTTCTCAACACTAACACAAGTGTGAAAAGTGGTTTTTCAACACTAACACAAGTGCGAAAAGTGGTTTTTCCAAACTAATACATGTGCAAAAGTGGTTTCCTGCACTAACACAAGTGCAAAAAGTGGTTTTTCCACACTAACACAAGTGCGAAAAGTGGTTTTTCAACACTATCACAAGTGCAAAAAGTGGTTTTTCCACAATAACACAAGTGCGAAAAGTGGTTTTTCAACACTATCACAAGTGCAAAAGTGGTTTCCTGCACCAACACAAGTGCGAAAAGTGGTTTTTCAACACTATCACAAGTGCAAAAAGTGGTTTTTCCACACTAATACAAGTGCAAAAGTGGTTTCCTGCACCAACACAAGTGCGAAAAGTGGTTTTTCAACACTAACATAAGTGCGAAAAGTGGTTTTTCCACACTAATACAAGTGCAAATGTGGTTTCCTGCACCAACACAAGTACGAAAAGTGGTTTTTCAACACTAACACAAGTGCGAAAAGTGGTTTTTCAACACTATCACAAGTGCAAAAGTGGTTTCCTGCACCAACACAAGTGCGAAAAGTGGTTTTTCAACACTATCACAAGTGCAAAAAGTGGTTTTTCCACACAATACAAGTGCAAAAGTGGTTTCCTGCACCAACACAAGTGCGAAAAGTGGTTTTTCAAAACTGCCACAAGTGCGAAAAGTGGTTTTTCCACATTAATATAAGTGCAAAAGTGCTTTCCTGCACCAATACAAGTGCGAGAAGTGGTTTTTCAACACTAACACAAGTGCGAAAAGTGGTTTTTCCACACTAATACAAGTGCAAAAGTGGTTTCCTGCACCAACACAAGTGTGAAAAGTGGTTTTTCAACACTAATACAAGTGTGAAAAGTGGTTTTTCCACACTAATACAAGTGCAAAAGTGGTTTCCTGTACCAACACAAGTGCGAAAAGTGGTTTTTCAACACTAACACAAGTGCGAAAAGTGGTTTTTCAACACTATCACAAGTGCAAAAGTGTTTTTTCCACACTAATACAAGTGCAAAAGTGGTTTCCTGCACCAACACAGGTGCGAAAAGTGGTTTTTCAACACTAACACAAGTGCGAAAAGTGGTTTTTCCACACTAATACAAGTGCAAAAGTGGTTTCCTGCACCAACTCAAGTGCGAAAAGTGGTTTTTCAACACTAACACAAGTGCGAAAAGTTGTTTTTCAACACTATCACAAGGGCAAAAAGTGTTTTTTCCACACTAATACAAGTGCAAAAGTGGTTTCCTGCACCAACACAGGTGCGAAAAGTGGTTTTTCAACACTAACACAAGTGCGAAAAGTGGTTTTTCAACACTATCACAAGTGCAAAAAGTGGTTTTTCAACACTAACACAAGTGCAAAAAGTGGTTTTTCCACACTAATACAAGTGAAAAAGTGGTTTCCTGCACCAACACAAGTGCGAAAAGTGGTTTTTCAACACTAACACAAGTGCGAAAAGTGGTTTTTCAACACTATCACAAGTGCAAAAAGTGTTTTTTCCACACTAATACAAGTGCAAAAGTGGTTTCCTGCACCAACACAAGTACGAAAAGTGGTTTTTCAACACTAACACAAGTGCGAAAAGTGGTTTTTCAACACTAACACAAGCGCAAAAAGTGTTTTTTCCACACTAATATAAGTGCAAAAGTGGTTTCCTGCACCAACACAAGTGCGAAAAGTGGTTTTTCAACACTAACACATGTGCGAAAAGTGGTTTTTCAACACTAACACAAGTGCGAAAAGTGGTTTTTCAACACTATCACAAGTGCAAAAAGTGTTTTTTCCACACTAATACAAGTGCAAAAGTGGTTTCCTGCACCAACACAAGTGCGAAAAGTGGTTTTTCAACAGTAACACAAGTGCGAAAAGTGGTTTTTCAACATTAACACACGTGCGAAAAAGTGGTTTTTCCACACTAATACAAGTGCAAAAGTGGGTTCCTGCACCAACGCAAGTGCAAAAAGTGGTTTTTCAACACTAACAGAAGTGCGAAAAGTGGTTTTTCAACACTATCACAAGTGCAAAAAGTGTTTTTTCCACACTTATACAAGTGCAAAAGTGGTTTCCTGCACCAACATAAGTGCGAAAAGTGGTTTTTCAACACTAACACAAATGCGAAAAGTGGTTTTTCAACACTATCACAAGTACAAAAGTGGTTTCCTGCACCAACACAAGTGCGAAAAGTGGTATTTCAACACTAACACAAGTGCGAACAGTGGTTTTTACAACACTATCACAAGTGCAAAAGTGGTTTCCTGCACCAACACAAGTGCGAAAAGTGGTTTTTCAACACTAACATAAGTGCGAAAAGTGTTTTTTCAACACTATCACAAGTGCAAAAAGTGTTTTTTCCACACTAATACAATTGCAAAAGTGGTTTCCTGCACCAACACAAGTGCGAAAAGTGGTTTTTCAACACTATCACAAGTGCAAAAAGTGGTTTTTCCACACTAATACAAGTGCAAAAGTGGGTTCCTGCACCAACGCAAGTGCAAAAAGTGGTTTTTCAACACTAACAGAAGTGCGAAAAGTGGTTTTTCAACACTATCACAAGTGCAAAAAGTGTTTTTTCCACACTTATACAAGTGCAAAAGTGGTTTCCTGCACCAACATAAGTGCGAAAAGTGGTTTTTCAACACTATCACAAGTGCAAAAAGTGTTTTTTCCACACTAATACAAGTGCAAAAGTGGTTTCCTGCACCAACACAAGTACGAAAAGTGGTTTTTCAACACTAACACAAGTGCGAAAAGTGGTTTTTCAACACTAACACAAGCGCAAAAAGTGTTTTTTCCACACTAATATAAGTGCAAAAGTGGTTTCCTGCACCAACACAAGTGCGAAAAGTGGTTTTTCAACACTAACATAAGTGCGAAAAGTGTTTTTTCAACACTATCACAAGTGCAAAAAGTGTTTTTTCCACACTAATACAAGTGCAAAAGTGGTTTCCTGCACCAACACAAGTGCGAAAAGTGGTTTTTCAACACTAACACAAGTGCGAAAAGTGGTTTTTCAACACTATCACAAGTGCAAAAAGTGTTTTTTCCACACTAATACAAGTGCAAAAGTGGTTTCCTGCACCAACACAGGTGCGAAAAGTGGTTTTTCAATACTAACACAAGTGCGAAAAGTGGTTTTTCAATACTATCACAAGTGCAAAAAGTGGTTTTTCAACACTAACACAAGTGCAAAAAGTGTTTTTTCCACACTAATACAAGTGAAAAAGTGGTTTCCTGCACCAACACAAGTGCGAAAAGTGGTTTCTCAACACTAACACAAGTGTGAAAAGTGGTTTTTCAACACTAACACAAGTGCGAAAAGTGGTTTTTCCAAACTAATACATGTGCAAAAGTGGTTTCCTGCACTAACACAAGTGCAAAAAGTGGTTTTTCCACACTAACACAAGTGCGAAAAGTGGTTTTTCAACACTATCACAAGTGCAAAAAGTGGTTTTTCCACAATAACACAAGTGCGAAAAGTGGTTTTTCAACACTATCACAAGTGCAAAAGTGGTTTCCTGCACCAACACAAGTGCGAAAAGTGGTTTTTCAACACTATCACAAGTGCAAAAAGTGGTTTTTCCACACTAATACAAGTGCAAAAGTGGTTTCCTGCACCAACACAAGTGCGAAAAGTGGTTTTTCAACACTAACATAAGTGCGAAAAGTGGTTTTTCCACACTAATACAAGTGCAAATGTGGTTTCCTGCACCAACACAAGTACGAAAAGTGGTTTTTCAACACTAACACAAGTGCGAAAAGTGGTTTTTCAACACTATCACAAGTGCAAAAGTGGTTTCCTGCACCAACACAAGTGCGAAAAGTGGTTTTTCAACACTATCACAAGTGCAAAAAGTGGTTTTTCCACACAATACAAGTGCAAAAGTGGTTTCCTGCACCAACACAAGTGCGAAAAGTGGTTTTTCAAAACTACCACAAGTGCGAAAAGTGGTTTTTCCACATTAATATAAGTGCAAAAGTGCTTTCCTGCACCAATACAAGTGCGAGAAGTGGTTTTTCAACACTAACACAAGTGCGAAAAGTGGTTTTTCCACACTAATACAAGTGCAAAAGTGGTTTCCTGCACCAACACAAGTGTGAAAAGTGGTTTTTCAACACTAACACAAGTGTGAAAAGTGGTTTTTCCACACTAATACAAGTGCAAAAGTGGTTTCCTGTACCAACACAAGTGCGAAAAGTGGTTTTTCAACACTAACACAAGTGCGAAAAGTGGTTTTTCAACACTATCACAAGTGCAAAAGTGTTTTTTCCACACTAATACAAGTGCAAAAGTGGTTTCCTGCACCAACACAGGTGCGAAAAGTGGTTTTTCAACACTAACACAAGTGCGAAAAGTGGTTTTTCCACACTAATACAAGTGCAAAAGTCGTTTCCTGCACCAACTCAAGTGCGAAAAGTGGTTTTTCAACACTAACACAAGTGCGAAAAGTGGTTTTTCAACACTATCACAAGGGCAAAAAGTGTTTTTTCCACACTAATACAAGTGCAAAAGTGGTTTCCTGCACCAACACAGGTGCGAAAAGTGGTTTTTCAACACTAACACAAGTGCGAAAAGTGGTTTTTCAACACTATCACAAGTGCAAAAAGTGGTTTTTCAACACTAACACAAGTGCAAAAAGTGTTTTTTCCACACTAATACAAGTGAAAAAGTGGTTTCCTGCACCAACACAAGTGCGAAAAGTGGTTTTTCAACACTAACACAAGTGCGAAAAGTGGTTTTTCAACACTATCACAAGTGCAAAAAGTGTTTTTTCCACACTAATACAAGTGCAAAAGTGGTTTCCTGCACCAACACAAGTACGAAAAGTGGTTTTTCAACACTAACACAAGTGCGAAAAGTGGTTTTTCAACACTAACACAAGCGCAAAAAGTGTTTTTTCCACACTAATATAAGTGCAAAAGTGGTTTCCTGCACCAACACAAGTGCGAAAAGTGGTTTTTCAACACTAACACATGTGCGAAAAGTGGTTTTTCAACACTAACACAAGTGCGAAAAGTGGATTTTCAACACTATCACAAGTGCAAAAAGTGTTTTTTCCACACTAATACAAGTGCAAAAGTGGTTTCCTGCACCAACACAAGTGCGAAAAGTGGTTTTTCAACAGTAACACAAGTGCGAAAAGTGGTTTTTCAACATTAACACAAGTGCGAAAAAGTGGTTTTTTCCACACTAATACAAGTGCAAAAGTGGGTTCCTGCACCAACGCAAGTGCAAAAAGTGGTTTTTCAACACTAACAGAAGTGCGAAAAGTGGTTTTTCAACACTATCACAAGTGCAAAAAGTGTTTTTTCCACACTTATACAAGTGCAAAAGTGGTTTCCTGCACCAACATAAGTGCGAAAAGTGGTTTTTCAACACTAACACAAATGCGAAAAGTGGTTTTTCAACACTATCACAAGTACAAAAGTGGTTTCCTGCACCAACACAAGTGCGAAAAGTGGTATTTCAACACTAACACAAGTGCGAACAGTGGTTTTTACAACACTATCACAAGTGCAAAAGTGGTTTCCTGCACCAACACAAGTGCGAAAAGTGGTTTTTCAACACTAACATAAGTGCGAAAAGTGTTTTTTCAACACTATCACAAGTGCAAAAAGTGTTTTTTCCACACTAATACAATTGCAAAAGTGGTTTCCTGCACCAACACAAGTGCGAAAAGTGGTTTTTCAACACTATCACAAGTGCAAAAAGTGGTTTTTTCCACACTAATACAAGTGCAAAAGTGGGTTCCTGCACCAACGCAAGTGCAAAAAGTGGTTTTTCAACACTAACAGAAGTGCGAAAAGTGGTTTTTCAACACTATCACAAGTGCAAAAAGTGTTTTTTCCACACTTATACAAGTGCAAAAGTGGTTTCCTGCACCAACATAAGTGCGAAAAGTGGTTTTTCAACACTAACACAAATGCGAAAAGTGGTTTTTCAACACTATCACAAGTACAAAAGTGGTTTCCTGCACCAACACAAGTGCGAAAAGTGGTATTTCAACACTAACACAAGTGCGAACAGTGGTTTTTACAACACTATCACAAGTGCAAAAGTGGTTTCCTGCACCAACACAAGTGCGAAAAGTGGTTTTTCAACACTAACATAAGTGCGAAAAGTGTTTTTTCAACACTATCACAAGTGCAAAAAGTGTTTTTTCCACACTAATACAAGTGCAAAAGTGGTTTCCTGCACCAACACAAGTGCGAAAAGTGGTTTTTCAACACTATCACAAGTGCAAAAAGTGGTTTTTCCACACTAATACAAGTGCAAAAGTGGTTTCCTGCACCAACACAAGTGCGAAAAGTGGTTTTTCAACACTAACATAAGTGCGAAAAGTGGTTTTTCAACACTAACATAAGTGCGAAAAGTGGTTTTTCAACACTAATACAAGTGCAAATGTGGTTTCCTGCACCAACACAAGTACGAAAAGTGGTTTTTCAACACTAACGCAAGTGTGAAAAGTGGTTTTTCAACACTATCACAAGTGCAAAAGTGGTTTCCTGCACCAACACAAGTGCGAAAAGTGGTTTTTCAACACTATCACAAGTGCAAAAAGTGGTTTTTCCACACTAATACAAGTGCAAAAGTGGTTTCCTGCACCAACACAAGCGCAAAAAGTGGTTTTTCAACACTAACACAAGTGCGAAAAGTGGTTTTTCAACACTATCACAAGTGCAAAAAGTGTTTTTCCACACTAATACAAGTGCGAAAAGTGGTTTTTCAACACTATCACAAGTGCAAAAAGTGTTTTTTCCACATTAATACAAGTGCAAAAGTGGTTTCCTGCACCAACACAAGTGCGAAAAGTGGTTTTTCAACAATATCACAAGTGCAAAAAGTGTTTTTTCCACATTAATATAAGTGCAAAAGTGGTTTCCTGCACCAATACAAGTGCGAAAAGTGGTTTTTCAACACTAACACAAGTGTGAAAAGTGGTTTTTCCACACTAATACAAGTGCAAAAGTGGTTTCCTGCACCAACACAAGTGTGAAAAGTGGTTTTTCAACACTAACACAAGTGCGAAAATTGGTTTTTCAACACTAACACAAGTGCGAAAAGTGGTTTTTCAACACTAACACAAGTGCAAAAAGTGGTTTTTCCACACTAATACAAGTGCAAAAGTGGTTTCCTGCACCAACACAAGTGCGAAAAGTGGTTTTTCAACACTAACACAAGTGCGAAAAGTGGTTTTTCAACACTATCACAAGTGCAAAAAGTGTTTTTTCCACACTAATACAAGTGCAAAAGTGGTTTCCTGCACCAACACAGGTGCGAAAAGTGGTTTTTCAATACTAACACAAGTGCGAAAAGTGGTTTTTCAATACTATCACAAGTGCAAAAAGTGGTTTTTCAACACTAACACAAGTGCAAAAAGTGTTTTTTCCACACTAATACAAGTGAAAAAGTGGTTTCCTGCACCAACACAAGTGCGAAAAGTGGTTTCTCAACACTAACACAAGTGTGAAAAGTGGTTTTTCAACACTAACACAAGTGCGAAAAGTGGTTTTTCCAAACTAATACATGTGCAAAAGTGGTTTCCTGCACTAACACAAGTGCAAAAAGTGGTTTTTCCACACTAACACAAGTGCGAAAAGTGGTTTTTCAACACTATCACAAGTGCGAAAAGTGGTTTTTCAACACGATCACAAGTGCAAAAGTGGTTTCCTGCACCAACACAAGTGCGAAAAGTGGTTTTTCAACACTAACACAAGTGCGAAAAGTGGTTTTTCAACACGATCACAAGTGCAAAAGTGGTTTCCTGCACCAACACAAGTGCGAAAAGTGGTTTTTCAACACTAACATAAGTGCGAAAAGTGGTTTTTCAACACTAACACAAGTACGAAAAGTGGTTTTTCAACACTAACACAAGTGCGAAAAGTGGTTTTTCAACTCTATCACAAGTGCAAAAGTGGTTTCCTGCACCAACACAAGTGCGAAAAGTGGTTTTTCAACACTATCACAAGTGCAAAAAGTGGTTTTTCCACACTAATACAAGTGCAAAAGTGGTTTCCTGCACCAACACAAGTGCGAAAAGTGGTTTTTCAACACTACCACAAGTGCGAAAAGTGGTTTTTCCACATTAATGTAAGTGCAAAAGTGGTTTCCTGCACCAATACAAGTGCGAGAGGTGGTTTTTCAACACTAACACAAGTGCGAAAAGTGGTTTTTCCACACTAATACAAGTGCAAAAGTGGTTTCCTGCACCAACACAAGTGTGAAAAGTGGTTTTTCAACACTAACACAAGTGCGAAAAGTGGTTTTTCCACACTAATACAAGTGCAAAAGTGGTTTCCTGTACCAACACAAGTGCGAAAAGTGGTTTTTCAACACTAACACAAGTGCGAAAAGTGGTTTTTCAACACTATCACAAGTGCAAAAGTGTTTTTTCCACACTAATACAAGTGCAAAAGTGGTTTCCTGCACCAACACAGGTGCGAAAAGTGGTTTTTCAACACTAACACAAGTGCGAAAAGTGGTTTTTCCACACTAATACAAGTGCAAAAGTGGTTTCCTGCACCAACTCAAGTGCGAAAAGTGGTTTTTCAACACTAACACAAGTGCGAAAAGTGGTTTTTCAACACTATCACAAGTGCAAAAAGTGTTTTTTCCACACTAATACAAGTGCAAAAGTGGTTTCCTGCACCAACACAGGTGCGAAAAGTGGTTTTTCAACACTAACACAAGTGCGAAAAGTGGTTTTTCAACACTATCACAAGTGCAAAAAGTGGTTTTTCAACACTAACACAAGTGCAAAAAGTGTTTTTTCCACACTAATACAAGTGAAAAAGTGGTTTCCTGCACCAACACAAGTGCGAAAAGTGGTTTTTCAACACTAACACAAGTGCGAAAAGTGGTTTTTCAACACTATCACAAGTGCAAAAAGTGTTTTTTCCACACTAATACAAGTGCAAAAGTGGTTTCCTGCACCAACACAAGCACGAAAAGTGGTTTTTCAACACTAACACAAGTGCGAAAAGTGGTTTTTCAACACTAACACAAGCGCAAAAAGTGTTTTTTCCACACTAATATACGTGCAAAAGTGGTTTCCTGCACCAACACAAGTGCGAAAAGTGGTTTTTCAACACTAACACAAGTGCGAAAAGTGGTTTTTCAACACTAACACAAGTGTGAAAAGTGGTTTTTCAACACTATCACAAGTGCAAAAAGTGTTTTTTCCACACTAATACAAGTGCAAAAGTGGTTTCCTGCACCAATACAAGTGCGAAAAGTGGTTTTTCAACACTAACACAAGTGCGAAAAGTGGTTTTTCAACATTAACACAAGTGCGAAAAAGTGGTTTTTCCACACTAATACAAGTGCAAAAGTGGGTTCCTGCACCAACGCAAGTGCAAAAAGTGGTTTTTCAACACTAACAGAAGTGCGAAAAGTGGTTTTTCAACACTATCACAAGTGCAAAAAGTGTTTTTTCCACACTTATACAAGTGCAAAAGTGGTTTCCTGCACCAACATAAGTGCGAAAAGTGGTTTTTCAACACTAACACAAATGCGAAAAGTGGTTTTTCAACACTATCACAAGTACAAAAGTGGTTTCCTGCACCAACACAAGTGCGAAAAGTGGTATTTCAACACTAACACAAGTGCGAACAGTGGTTTTTACAACACTATCACAAGTGCAAAAGTGGTTTCCTGCACCAACACAAGTGCGAAAAGTGGTTTTTCAACACTAACATAAGTGCGAAAAGTGTTTTTTCAACACTATCACAAGTGCAAAAAGTGTTTTTTCCACACTAATACAAGTGCAAAAGTGGTTTCCTGCACCAACACAAGTGCAAAAAGTGGTTTTTCAACACTAACACAAGTGCGAAAAGTGGTTTTCCACACTAATACAACTGCAAAAGTGGTTTCCTGCACCAACACAGGTGCGAAAAGTGGTTTTTCAACACTAACACAAGTGCGAAAAGTGCTTTTTCCACACTAATACATGTGCAAAAGTGGTTTCCTGCACTAACACAAGTGCGAAAAGTGGTTTTTCCACACTAACACAAGTGCGAAAAGTGGTTTTTCAACACTATCACAAGTGCGAAAAGTGTTTTTTCCACACTAATACAAGTGCAAAAGTGGTTTCCTGCACCAACACAAGTGCGAAAAGTGGTTTTTCAACACTAACACAAGTGTGAAAAGTGGTTTTTCAACACTATCACAAGTGCAAAAGTGGTTTCCTGCACCAACACAAGTGCGAAAAGTGGTTTTTCAACACTAACACAAGTGCGAAAAGTGGTTTTTCAACACTAACACAAGTGCGAAAAGTGGTTTTTCAACACTATCACAAGTGCAAAAAGTGTTTTTTCCACACTAATACAAGTGCAAAAGTGGTTTCCTGCACCAACACAAGTGCGAAAAGTGGTTTTTCAACACTAACACAAGTGCGAAAAGTGGTTTTTCAACATTAACACAAGTGCGAAAAAGTGGTTTTTCCACACTAATACAAGTGCAAAAGTGGGTTCCTGCACCAACACAAGTGCAAAAAGTGGTTTTTCAACACTAACAGAAGTGCGAAAAGTGGTTTTTCAACACTATCACAAGTGCAAAAAGTGTTTTTTCCACACTAATACAAGTGCAAAAGTGGTTTCCTGCACCAACATAAGTGCGAAAAGTGGTTTTTCAACACTAACACAAGTGCGAAAAGTGGTTTTTCAACACTATCACAAGTACAAAAGTGGTTTCCTGCACCAACACAAGTGCGAAAAGTGGTTTTTCAACACTAACACAAGTGCGAAAAGTGGTTTTTCCACACTAATACAAGTGCAAAAGTGGTTTCCTGCACCAACACAAGTGCGAAAAGTGGTTTTTCAACACTAACACAAGTGCAAAAAGTGTTTTTCCACACTAATACAAGTGCGAAAAGTGGTTTTTCAACACTAACACAAGTGCGAAAAGTGGTTTTTCCACACTAATACAAGTGCAAAAGTGGTTTCCTGCACCAACACAAGTGCGAAAAGTGGTTTTTCAACACTATCACAAGTGCAAAAAGTGTTTTTCCACACTAATACAAGTGCGAAAAGTGGTTTTTCAACACTATCACAAGTGCAAAAAGTGTTTTTTCCACATTAATACAAGTGCAAAAGTGGTTTCCTGCACCAACACAAGTGCAAAAAGTGGTTTTTCAACACTGACACAAGTGCGAAAAGTGGTTTTTCAACACTAACACAAGTGCGAAAAGTGGTTTTTCAACACTAACACAAGTGCAAAAAGTGGTTTTTCCACACTAATACAAGTGCAAAAGTTGTTTCCTGCACCAACACAAGTGCGAAAAGTGGTTTTTCAACACTAACATAAGTGCGAAAAGTGTTTTTTCAACACTATCACAAGTGCAAAAAAGTGTTTTTTCCACACTAATACAAGTGCAAAAGTGGTTTCCTGCACCAACACAAGTGCGAAAAGTGGTTTTTCAACACTATCACAAGTGCAAAAAGTGGTTTTTCCACACTAATACAAGTGCAAAAGTGGTTTCCTGCACCAACACAAGTGCGAAAAGTGGTTTTTCAACACTAACATAAGTGCGAAAAGTGGTTTTTCAACACTAACATAAGTGCGAAAAGTGGTTTTTCAACACTAATACAAGTGCAAATGTGGTTTCCTGCACCAACACAAGTACGAAAAGTGGTTTTTCAACACTAACGCAAGTGCGAAAAGTGGTTTTTCAACACTATCACAAGTGCAAAAGTGGTTTCCTGCACCAACACAAGTGCGAAAAGTGGTTTTTCAACACTATCACAAGTGCAAAAAGTGGTTTTTTCCACACTAATACAAGTGCAAAAGTGGTTTCCTGCACCAACACAAGCGCAAAAAGTGGTTTTTCAACACTAACACAAGTGCGAAAAGTGGTTTTTCAACACTATCACAAGTGCAAAAAGTGTTTTTCCACACTAATACAAGTGCGAAAAGTGGTTTTTCAACACTATCACAAGTGCAAAAAGTGTTTTTTCCACATTAATACAAGTGCAAAAGTGGTTTCCTGCACCAACACAAGTGTGAAAAGTGGTTTTTCAACACTAACACAAGTGCGAAAAGTGGTTTTTCAACACTAACACAAGTGCGAAAAGTGGTTTTTCAACACTAACACAAGTGCAAAAAGTGGTTTTTCCACACTAATACAAGTGCAAAAGTGGTTTCCTGCACCAACACAAGTGCGAAAAGTGGTTTTTCAACACTAACACAAGTGCGAAAAGTGGTTTTTCAACACTATCACAAGTGCAAAAAGTGTTTTTTCCACACTAATACAAGTGCAAAAGTGGTTTCCTGCACCAACACAGGTGCGAAAAGTGGTTTTTCAATACTAACACAAGTGCGAAAAGTGGTTTTTCAATACTATCACAAGTGCAAAAAGTGGTTTTTCAACACTAACACAAGTGCAAAAAGTGTTTTTTCCACACTAATACAAGTGAAAAAGTGGTTTCCTGCACCAACACAAGTGCGAAAAGTGGTTTCTCAACACTAACACAAGTGTGAAAAGTGGTTTTTCAACACTAACACAAGTGCGAAAAGTGGTTTTTCCAAACTAATACATGTGCAAAAGTGGTTTCCTGCACTAACACAAGTGCAAAAAGTGGTTTTTCCACACTAACACAAGTGCGAAAAGTGGTTTTTCAACACTATCACAAGTGCGAAAAGTGGTTTTTCAACACGATCACAAGTGCAAAAGTGGTTTCCTGCACCAACACAAGTGCGAAAAGTGGTTTTTCAACACTAACACAAGTGCGAAAAGTGGTTTTTCAACACGATCACAAGTGCAAAAGTGGTTTCCTGCACCAACACAAGTGCGAAAAGTGGTTTTTCAACACTAACATAAGTGCGAAAAGTGGTTTTTCAACACTAACACAAGTACGAAAAGTGGTTTTTCAACACTAACACAAGTGCGAAAAGTGGTTTTTCAACTCTATCACAAGTGCAAAAGTGGTTTCCTGCACCAACACAAGTGCGAAAAGTGGTTTTTCAACACTATCACAAGTGCAAAAAGTGGTTTTTCCACACTAATACAAGTGCAAAAGTGGTTTCCTGCACCAACACAAGTGCGAAAAGTGGTTTTTCAACACTACCACAAGTGCGAAAAGTGGTTTTTCCACATTAATATAAGTGCAAAAGTGGTTTCCTGCACCAATACAAGTGCGAGAAGTGGTTTTTCAACACTAACACAAGTGCGAAAAGTGGTTTTTCCACACTAATACAAGTGCAAAAGTGGTTTCCTGCACCAACACAAGTGTGAAAAGTGGTTTTTCAACACTAACACAAGTGCGAAAAGTGGTTTTTCCACACTAATACAAGTGCAAAAGTGGTTTCCTGTACCAACACAAGTGCGAAAAGTGGTTTTTCAACACTAACACAAGTGCGAAAAGTGGTTTTTCAACACTATCACAAGTGCAAAAGTGTTTTTTCCACACTAATACAAGTGCAAAAGTGGTTTCCTGCACCAACACAGGTGCGAAAAGTGGTTTTTCAACACTAACACAAGTGCGAAAAAGTGGTTTTTCCACACTAATACAAGTGCAAAAGTGGTTTCCTGCACCAACTCAAGTGCGAAAAGTGGTTTTTCAACACTAACACAAGTGCGAAAAGTGGTTTTTCAACACTATCACAAGTGCAAAAAGTGTTTTTTCCACACTAATACAAGTGCAAAAGTGGTTTCCTGCACCAACACAGGTGCGAAAAGTGGTTTTTCAACACTAACACAAGTGCGAAAAGTGGTTTTTCAACACTATCACAAGTGCAAAAAGTGGTTTTTCAACACTAACACAAGTGCAAAAAAAATTTTTTCCACACTAATACAAGTGAAAAAGTGGTTTCCTGCACCAACACAAGTGCGAAAAGTGGTTTTTCAACACTAACACAAGTGCGAAAAGTGGTTTTTCAACACTATCACAAGTGCAAAAAGTGTTTTTTCCACACTAATACAAGTGCAAAAGTGGTTTCCTGCACCAACACAAGCACGAAAAGTGGTTTTTCAACACTAACACAAGTGCGAAAAGTGGTTTTTCAACACTAACACAAGCGCAAAAAGTGTTTTTTCCACACTAATATACGTGCAAAAGTGGTTTCCTGCACCAACACAAGTGCGAAAAGTGGTTTTTCAACACTAACACAAGTGCGAAAAGTGGTTTTTCAACACTAACACAAATGTGAAAAGTGGTTTTTCAACACTATCACAAGTGCAAAAAGTGTTTTTTCCACACTAATACAAGTGCAAAAGTGGTTTCCTGCACCAATACAAGTGCGAAAAGTGGTTTTTCAACACTAACACAAGTGCGAAAAGTGGTTTTTCAACATTAACACAAGTGCGAAAAAGTGGTTTTTCCACACTAATACAAGTGCAAAAGTGGGTTCCTGCACCAACGCAAGTGCAAAAAGTGGTTTTTCAACACTAACAGAAGTGCGAAAAGTGGTTTTTCAACACTATCACAAGTGCAAAAAGTGTTTTTTCCACACTTATACAAGTGCAAAAGTGGTTTCCTGCACCAACATAAGTGCGAAAAGTGGTTTTTCAACACTAACACAAATGCGAAAAGTGGTTTTTCAACACTATCACAAGTACAAAAGTGGTTTCCTGCACCAACACAAGTGCGAAAAGTGGTATTTCAACACTAACACAAGTGCGAACAGTGGTTTTTACAACACTATCACAAGTGCAAAAGTGGTTTCCTGCACCAACACAAGTGCGAAAAGTGGTTTTTCAACACTAAAATAAGTGCGAAAAGTGTTTTTTCAACACTATCACAAGTGCAAAAAGTGTTTTTTCCACACTAATACAAGTGCAAAAGTGGTTTCCTGCACCAACACAAGTGCAAAAAGTGGTTTTTCAACACTAACACAAGTGCGAAAAGTGGTTTTCCACACTAATACAACTGCAAAAGTGGTTTCCTGCACCAACACAGGTGCGAAAAGTGGTTTTTCAACACTAACACAAGTGCGAAAAGTGCTTTTTCCACACTAATACATGTGCAAAAGTGGTTTCCTGCACTAACACAAGTGCGAAAAGTGGTTTTTCCACACTAACACAAGTGCGAAAAGTGGTTTTTCAACACTATCACAAGTGCGAAAAGTGTTTTTTCCACACTAATACAAGTGCAAAAGTGGTTTCCTGCACCAACACAAGTGCGAAAAGTGGTTTTTCAACACTAACACAAGTGTGAAAAGTGGTTTTTCAACACTATCACAAGTGCAAAAGTGGTTTCCTGCACCAACACAAGTGCGAAAATTGGTTTTTCAACACTAACACAAGTGCGAAAAGTGGTTTTTCAACACTAACACAAGTGCGAAAAGTGGTTTTTCAACAATATCACAAGTGCAAAAAGTGTTTTTTCCACACTAATACAAGTGCAAAAGTGGTTTCCTGCACCAACACAAGTGCGAAAAGTGGTTATTCAACACTAACACAAGTGCGAAAAGTGGTTTTTCAACATTAACACAAGTGCGAAAAAGTGGTTTTTCCACACTAATACAAGTGCAAAAGTGGGTTCCTGCACCAACACAAGTGCAAAAAGTGGTTTTTCAACACTAACAGAAGTGCGAAAAGTGGTTTTTCAACACTATCACAAGTGCAAAAAGTGTTTTTTCCACACTAATACAAGTGCAAAAGTGGTTTCCTGCACCAACATAAGTGCGAAAAGTGGTTTTTCAACACTAACACAAGTGCGAAAAGTGGTTTTTCAACACTATCACAAGTACAAAAGTGGTTTCCTGCACCAACACAAGTGCGAAAAGTGGTTTTTCAACACTAACACAAGTGCGAAAAGTGGTTTTTCCACACTAATACAAGTGCAAAAGTGGTTTCCTGCACCAACACAAGTGCGAAAAGTGGTTTTTCAACACTAACACAAGTGCAAAAAGTGTTTTTCCACACTAATACAAGTGCGAAAAGTGGTTTTTCAACACTAACACAAGTGCGAAAAGTGGTTTTTCCACACTAATACAAGTGCAAAAGTGGTTTCCTGCACCAACACAAGTGCGAAAAGTGGTTTTTCAACACTATCACAAGTGCAAAAAGTGTTTTTCCACACTAATACAAGTGCGAAAAGTGGTTTTTCAACACTATCACAAGTGCAAAAAGTGTTTTTTCCACATTAATACAAGTGCAAAAGTGGTTTCCTGCACCAACACAAGTGCAAAAAGTGGTTTTTCAACACTGACACAAGTGCGAAAAGTGGTTTTTCAACACTAACACAAGTGCGAAAAGTGGTTTTTCAACACTAACACAAGTGCAAAACGTGGTTTTTCCACACTAATACAAGTGCAAAAGTTGTTTCCTGCACCAACACAAGTGCGAAAAGTGGTTTTTCAACACTAACACAAGTGCGAAAGTGGTTTTTCTACAATATCCCAAGTGCAAAAGTGGTTTCCTGCGCCAACACAAGTGCGAAAAGTGTTTTTTCAACACCAACACAAGTGCGAAAAGTGGTTTTTAAACACTATCACAAGTGCAAAAAGTGTTTTTTCCACACTAATACAAGTGCAAAAGTGGTTTCCTGCACCAACACAAGTGCGAAAAGTGGTTTTTCAACATTAACACAAGTGCGAAAAGTGGTTTTTCCACACTAATACAAGTGCAAAAGTGGTTTCCTGCACCAACACAAGTGCGAAAAGTGGTTTTTCAACACTAACACAAGTGCGAAAAGTGGTTTTTCAACACTAACACAAGTGCGAAAAGTGGTTTTTCCACACTAATACAAGTGCAAAAGTGTTTTTTACACACTAATACAAGTGCAAAAGTGGTTTCCTGCACCAACACAAGTGCGAAAAGTGGTTTTTCAACACTAACACAAGTGCAAAAAGTGGTTTTTCAACACTATCACAAGTGCAAAAAGTGTTTTTTCCACACTAATACAAGTGCAAAAGTGGTTTCCTGCACCAACATAAGGGCGAAAAGTGGTTTTTCAACACTAACACAAGTGCGAAAAGTGGTTTTTCAACACTAACACAAGTGCAAAAAGTGTTTTTTCCACACTAATACAAGTGAAAAAGTGGTTTCCTGCACCAACACAAGTGCGAAAAGTGGTTTTTCAACACTAACACAAGTGCGAAAAGTGGTTTTTCAACACTATCACAAGTGCAAAAAGTGTTTTTTCCACACTAATACAAGTGCAAAAGTGGTTTCCTGCACCAACACAAGTGCGAAAAGTGGTTTTTCAACACTATCACAAGTGCAAAAAGTGTTTTTTCCACACTAATACAAGTGCAAAGGTGGTTTCCTGCACCAACACAGGTGCGAAAAGTGGTTTTTCAACACTAACACAAGTGCAAAAAGTGGTTTTTCAACACTAACACAAGTGCGAAAAGTGGTTTTTCCACACTGATACAAGTGCAAATGTGGTTTCCTGCACCAACACAAGTGCGAAAAGTGGTTTTTCAACACTAACACAAGTGCGAAAAGTGGTTTTTCAACACTAACATAAGTGCGAAAAGTGGTTTTTCAACACTAACACAAGTGCGAAAAGTGGTTTTTCAACACTAACACAAGTGCAAAAAGTGTTTTTTCCACACTAGTACAAGTGCAAAAGTGGTTTCCTGCACCAACACAAGTGCGAAAAGTGGTTTTTCAACACTATCACAAGTGCAAAAAGTGTTTTTTCCACACTAATACAAGTGCAAAAGTGGTTTCCTGCACCAACACAAGTGCGAAAAGTGGTTTTTCAACACTATCACAAGTGCAAAAAGTGGTTTTTCAACACGAACACAAGTGCAAAAAGTGTTTTTTCCACACTAATACAAGTGCAAAAGTGGTTTCCTGCACCAACACAAGTGCGAAAAGTGGTTTTTCAACACTAACACAAGTGCGAAAAGTGGTTTTTCAACACTAACACAAGTGCAAAAAGTGTTTTTTCCACACTAATATAAGTGCAAAAGTGGTTTCCTGCACCAACACAAGTGCAAAAAGTGGTTTTTAACACAAACACAGGTGCGAAAAGTGTTTTTTCAACACTAACACAAGTGCGAAAAGTGGTTTTGCCACACTAATACAAGTGCAAAAGTGGTTTCCTGCACCAACACAAGTGCGAAAAGTGGTTTTTCAACACTAACACAAGTGCGAAAAGTGGTTTTTCCACACTAATACAAGTGCAAAAGTGGTTTCCTGCACCAACACACGTGCGAAAAGTGGTTTTTCAACACTAACAAGTGCGAAAAGTGGTTTTTCAACACTATCACAAGTGTGAAAAGTGGTTTTTCAACACTAACACAAGTGCGAAAAGTGGTTTTTCCAAACTAATACATGTGCAAAAGTGGTTTCCTGCACTAACACAAGTGCAAAAAGTGGTTTTTCCACACTAACACAAGTGCGAAAAGTGGTTTTTCAACACTATCACAAGTGCGAAAAGTGGTTTTTCAACACTAACACAAGTGCGAAAAGTGGTTTTTCAACACTATCACAAGTGCAAAAGTGGTTCCCTGCACCAACACAAGTGCGAAAAGTGGTTTTTCAACACTATCACAAGTGCAAAAAGTGGTTTTTCCACACTAATACAAGTGCAAAAGTGGTTTCCTGCACCAACACAAGTGCGAAAAGTGGTTTTTCAACACTAACATAAGTGCGAAAAGTGGTTTTTCCACACTAATACAAGTGCAAATGTGGTTTCCTGCACCAACACAAGTACGAAAAGTGGTTTTTCAACACTAACACAAGTGCGAAAAGTGGTTTTTCAACTCTATCACAAGTGCAAAAGTGGTTTCCTGCACCAACACAAGTGCGAAAAGTGGTTTTTCAACACTATCACAAGTGCAAAAAGTGGTTTTTCCACACTAATACAAGTGCAAAAGTGGTTTCCTGCACCAACACAAGTGCGAAAAGTGGTTTTTCAACACTACCACAAGTGCGAAAAGTGGTTTTTCCACATTAATATAAGTGCAAAAGTGGTTTCCTGCACCAATACAAGTGCGAGAAGTGGTTTTTCAACACTAACACAAGTGCGAAAAGTGGTTTTTCCACACTAATACAAGTGCAAAAGTGGTTTCCTGCACCAACACAAGTGTGAAAAGTGGTTTTTCAACACTAACACAAGTGCGAAAAGTGGTTTTTCCACACTAATACAAGTGCAAAAGTGGTTTCCTGTACCAACACAAGTGCGAAAAGTGGTTTTTCAACACTAACACAAGTGCGAAAAGTGGTTTTTCAACACTATCACAAGTGCAAAAGTGTTTTTTCCACACTAATACAAGTGCAAAAGTGGTTTCCTGCACCAACACAGGTGCGAAAAGTGGTTTTTCAACACTAACACAAGTGCGAAAAGTGGTTTTTCCACACTAATACAAGTGCAAAAGTGGTTTCCTGCACCAACTCAAGTGCGAAAAGTGGTTTTTCAACACTAACACAAGTGCGAAAAGTGGTTTTTCAACACTATCACAAGTGCAAAAAGTGTTTTTTCCACACTAATACAAGTGCAAAAGTGGTTTCCTGCACCAACACAGGTGCGAAAAGTGGTTTTTCAACACTAACACAAGTGCGAAAAGTGGTTTTTCAACACTATCACAAGTGCAAAAAGTGGTTTTTCAACACTAACACAAGTGCAAAAAGTGTTTTTTCCACACTAATACAAGTGAAAAAGTGGTTTCCTGCACCAACACAAGTGCGAAAAGTGGTTTTTCAACACTAACACAAGTGCGAAAAGTGGTTTTTCAACACTATCACAAGTGCAAAAAGTGTTTTTTCCACACTAATACAAGTGCAAAAGTGGTTTCCTGCACCAACACAAGCACGAAAAGTGGTTTTTCAACACTAACACAAGTGCGAAAAGTGGTTTTTCAACACTAACACAAGCGCAAAAAGTGTTTTTTCCACACTAATATACGTGCAAAAGTGGTTTCCTGCACCAACACAAGTGCGAAAAGTGGTTTTTCAACACTAACACAAGTGCGAAAAGTGGTTTTTCAACACTAACACAAGTGTGAAAAGTGGTTTTTCAACACTATCACAAGTGCAAAAAGTGTTTTTCCCACACTAATACAAGTGCAAAAGTGGTTTCCTGCACCAATACAAGTGCGAAAAGTGGTTTTTCAACACTAACACAAGTGCGAAAAGTGGTTTTTCAACATTAACACAAGTGCGAAAAAGTGGTTTTTCCACACTAATACAAGTGCAAAAGTGGGTTCCTGCACCAACGCAAGTGCAAAAAGTGGTTTTTCAACACTAACAGAAGTGCGAAAAGTGGTTTTTCAACACTATCACAAGTGCAAAAAGTGTTTTTTCCACACTTATACAAGTGCAAAAGTGGTTTCCTGCACCAACATAAGTGCGAAAAGTGGTTTTTCAACACTAACACAAATGCGAAAAGTGGTTTTTCAACACTATCACAAGTACAAAAGTGGTTTCCTGCACCAACACAAGTGCGAAAAGTGGTATTTCAACACTAACACAAGTGCGAACAGTGGTTTTTACAACACTATCACAAGTGCAAAAGTGGTTTCCTGCACCAACACAAGTGCGAAAAGTGGTTTTTCAACACTAACATAAGTGCGAAAAGTGTTTTTTCAACACTATCACAAGTGCAAAAAGTGTTTTTTCCACACTAATACAAGTGCAAAAGTGGTTTCCTGCACCAACACAAGTGCAAAAAGTGGTTTTTCAACACAAACACAAGTGCGAAAAGTGGTTTTCCACACTAATACAACTGCAAAAGTGGTTTCCTGCACCAACACAGGTGCGAAAAGTGGTTTTTCAACACTAACACAAGTGCGAAAAGTGCTTTTTCCACACTAATACATGTGCAAAAGTGGTTTCCTGCACTAACACAAGTGCGAAAAGTGGTTTTTCCACACTAACACAAGTGCGAAAAGTGGTTTTTCAACACTATCACAAGTGCGAAAAGTGTTTTTTCCACACTAATACAAGTGCAAAAGTGGTTTCCTGCACCAACACAAGTGCGAAAAGTGGTTTTTCAACACTAACACAAGTGTGAAAAGTGGTTTTTCAACACTATCACAAGTGCAAAAGTGGTTTCCTGCACCAACACAAGTGCGAAAAGTGGTTTTTCAACACTAACACAAGTGCGAAAAGTGGTTTTTCAACACTAACACAAGTGCGAAAAGTGGTTTTTCAACACTATCACAAGTGCAAAAAGTGTTTTTTCCACACTAATACAAGTGCAAAAGTGGTTTCCTGCACCAACACAAGTGCGAAAAGTGGTTTTTCAACACTAACACAAGTGCGAAAAGTGGTTTTTCAACATTAACACAAGTGCGAAAAAGTGGTTTTTACACACTAATACAAGTGCAAAAGTGGGTTCCTGCACCAACACAAGTGCAAAAAGTGGTTTTTCAACACTAACAGAAGTGCGAAAAGTGGTTTTTCAACACTATCACAAGTGCAAAAAGTGTTTTTTCCACACTAATACAAGTGCAAAAGTGGTTTCCTGCACCAACATAAGTGCGAAAAGTGGTTTTTCAACACTAACACAAGTGCGAAAAGTGGTTTTTCAACACTATCACAAGTACAAAAGTGGTTTCCTGCACCAACACAAGTGCGAAAAGTGGTTTTTCAACACTAACACAAGTGCGAAAAGTGGTTTTTCCACACTAATACAAGTGCAAAAGTGGTTTCCTGCACCAACACAAGTGCGAAAAGTGGTTTTTCAACACTAACACAAGTGCAAAAAGTGTTTTTCCACACTAATACAAGTGCGAAAAGTGGTTTTTCAACACTAACACAAGTGCGAAAAGTGGTTTTTCCACACTAATACAAGTGCAAAAGTGGTTTCCTGCACCAACACAAGTGCGAAAAGTGGTTTTTCAACACTATCACAAGTGCAAAAAGTGTTTTTCCACACTAATACAAGTGCGAAAAGTGGTTTTTCAACACTATCACAAGTGCAAAAAGTGTTTTTTCCACATTAATACAAGTGCAAAAGTGGTTTCCTGCACCAACACAAGTGCAAAAAGTGGTTTTTCAACACTGACACAAGTGCGAAAAGTGGTTTTTCAACACTAACACAAGTGCGAAAAGTGGTTTTTCAACACTAACACAAGTGCAAAAAGTGGTTTTTCCACACTAATACAAGTGCAAAAGTTGTTTCCTGCACCAACACAAGTGCGAAAAGTGGTTTTTCAACACTAACACAAGTGCGAAAGTGGTTTTTCTACAATATCCCAAGTGCAAAAGTGGTTTCCTGCGCCAACACATGTGCGAAAAGTGGTTTTTCAACACTACCACAAGTGCAAAAAGTGTTTTTCCACACTAATACAAGTGCAAAAGTGGTTTCCTGCACCAACACAAGTGCGAAAAGTGTTTTTTCAACACCAACACAAGTGCGAAAAGTGGTTTTTAAACACTATCACAAGTGCAAAAAGTGTTTTTTCCACACTAATACAAGTGCAAAAGTGGTTTCCTGCACCAACACAAGTGTGAAAAGTGGTTTTTCAACATTAACACAAGTGCGAAAAGTGGTTTTTCCACACTAATACAAGTGCAAAAGTGGTTTCCTGCACCAACACAAGTGCGAAAAGTGGTTTTTCAACACTAACACAAGTGCGAAAAGTGGTTTTTCAACACTAACACAAGTGCGAAAAGTGGTTTTTCCACACTAATACAAGTGCAAAAGTGTTTTTTACACACTAATACAAGTGCAAAAGTGGTTTCCTGCACCAACACAAGTGCGAAAAGTGGTTTTTCAACACTAACACAAGTGCGAAAAGTGGTTTTTCAACACTATCACAAGTGCAAAAAGTGTTTTTTCCACACTAATACAAGTGCAAAAGTGGTTTCCTGCACCAATACAAGTGCGAAAAGTGGTTTTTCAACACTAACACAAGTGCGAAAAGTGGTTTTTCAACATTAACACAAGTGCGAAAAAGTGGTTTTTCCACACTAATACAAGTGCAAAAGTGGGTTCCTGCACCAACGCAAGTGCAAAAAGTGGTTTTTCAACACTAACAGAAGTGCGAAAAGTGGTTTTTCAACACTAACACAAGTGCAAAAGTGGTTTCCTGCACCAATACAAGTGCGAAAAGTGGTTTTTCAACACTAACACAAGTGCGAAAAGTGGTTTTTCAACACTATCACAAGTACAAAAGTGGTTTCCTGCACCAACACAAGTGCGAAAAGTGGTATTTCAACACTAACACAAGTGCGAACAGTGGTTTTTACAACACTATCACAAGTGCAAAAGTGGTTTCCTGCACCAACACAAGTGCGAAAAGTGGTTTTTCAACACTAACATAAGTGCGAAAAGTGTTTTTTCAACACTATCACAAGTGCAAAAAGTGTTTTTTCCACACTAATACAAGTGCAAAAGTGGTTTCCTGCACCAACACAAGTGCAAAAAGTGGTTTTTCAACACTAACACAAGTGCGAAAAGTGGTTTTCCACACTAATACAACTGCAAAAGTGGTTTCCTGCACCAACACAGGTGCGAAAAGTGGTTTTTCAACACTAACACAAGTGCGAAAAGTGCTTTATCCACACTAATACATGTGCAAAAGTGGTTTCCTGCACTAACACAAGTGCGAAAAGTGGTTTTTCCACACTAACACAAGTGCGAAAAGTGGTTTTTCAACACTATCACAAGTGCGAAAAGTGTTTTTTCCACACTAATACAAGTGCAAAAGTGGTTTCCTGCACCAACACAAGTGCGAAAAGTGGTTTTTCAACACTAACACAAGTGTGAAAAGTGGTTTTTCAACACTATCACAAGTGCAAAAGTGGTTTCCTGCACCAACACAAGTGCGAAAAGTGGTTTTTCAACACTAACACAAGTGCGAAAAGTGGTTTTTCAACACTAACACAAGTGCGAAAAGTGGTTTTTCAACACTATCACAAGTGCAAAAAGTGTTTTTTCCACACTAATACAATTGCAAAAGTGGTTTCCTGCACCAACACAAGTGCGAAAAGTGGTTTTTCAACACTAACACAAGTGCGAAAAGTGGTTTTTCAACATTAACACAAGTGCGAAAAAGTGGTTTTTCCACACTAATACAAGTGCAAAAGTGGGTTCCTGCACCAACACAAGTGCAAAAAGTGGTTTTTCAACACTAACAGAAGTGCGAAAAGTGGTTTTTCAACACTATCACAAGTGCAAAAAGTGTTTTTTCCACACTAATACAAGTGCAAAAGTGGTTTCCTGCACCAACATAAGTGCGAAAAGTGGTTTTTCAACACTAACACAAGTGCGAAAAGTGGTTTTTCAACACTATCACAAGTACAAAAGTGGTTTCCTGCACCAACACAAGTGCGAAAAGTGGTTTTTCAACACTAACACAAGTGCGAAAAGTGGTTTTTCCACACTAATACAAGTGCAAAAGTGGTTTCCTGCACCAACACAAGTGCGAAAAGTGGTTTTTCAACACTAACACAAGTGCAAAAAGTGTTTTTCCACACTAATACAAGTGCGAAAAGTGGTTTTTCAACACTAACACAAGTGCGAAAAGTGGTTTTTCCACACTAATACAAGTGCAAAAGTGGTTTCCTGCACCAACACAAGTGCGAAAAGTGGTTTTTCAACACTATCACAAGTGCAAAAAGTGTTTTTCCACACTAATACAAGTGCGAAAAGTGGTTTTTCAACACTATCACAAGTGCAAAAAGTGTTTTTTCCACATTAATACAAGTGCAAAAGTGGTTTCCTGCACCAACACAAGTGCAAAAAGTGGTTTTTCAACACTGACACAAGTGCGAAAAGTGGTTTTTCAACACTAACACAAGTGCGAAAAGTGGTTTTTCAACACTAACACAAGTGCAAAAAGTGGTTTTTCCACACTAATACAAGTGCAAAAGTGGTTTCCTGCACCAACACAAGTGCGAAAAGTGGTTTTTCAACACTATCACAAGTGCAAAAAGTGTTTTTCCACACTAATACAAGTGCGAAAAGTGGTTTTTCAACACTATCACAAGTGCAAAAAGTGTTTTTTCCACATTAATACAAGTGCAAAAGTGGTTTCCTGCACCAACACAAGTGCAAAAAGTGGTTTTTCAACACTGACACAAGTGCGAAAAGTGGTTTTTCAACACTAACACAAGTGCGAAAAGTGGTTTTTCAACACTAACACAAGTGCAAAAAGTGGTTTTTCCACACTAATACAAGTGCAAAAGTTGTTTCCTGCACCAACACAAGTGCGAAAAGTGGTTTTTCAACACTAACACAAGTGCGAAAGTGGTTTTTCTACAATATCCCAAGTGCAAAAGTGGTTTCCTGCGCCAACACATGTGCGAAAAGTGGTTTTTCAACACTACCACAAGTGCAAAAAGTGTTTTTCCACACTAATACAAGTGCAAAAGTGGTTTCCTGCACCAACACAAGTGCGAAAAGTGTTTTTTCAACACCAACACAAGTGCGAAAAGTGGTTTTTAAACACTATCACAAGTGCAAAAAGTGTTTTTTCCACACTAATACAAGTGCAAAAGTGGTTTCCTGCACCAACACAAGTGTGAAAAGTGGTTTTTCAACATTAATACAAGTGCGAAAAGTGGTTTTTCCACACTAATACAAGTGCAAAAGTGGTTTCCTGCACCAACACAAGTGCGAAAAGTGGTTTTTCAACACTAACACAAGTGCGAAAAGTGGTTTTTCAACACTAACACAAGTGCGAAAAGTGGTTTTTCCACACTAATACAAGTGCAAAAGTGTTTTTTACACACTAATACAAGTGCAAAAGTGGTTTCCTGCACCAACACAAGTGCGAAAAGTGGTTTTTCAACACTAACACAAGTGCGAAAAGTGGTTTTTCAACACTATCACAAGTGCAAAAAGTGTTTTTTCCACACTAATACAAGTGCAAAAGTGGTTTCCTGCACCAATACAAGTGCGAAAAGTGGTTTTTCAACACTAACACAAGTGCGAAAAGTGGTTTTTCAACATTAACACAAGTGCGAAAAAGTGGTTTTTCCACACTAATACAAGTGCAAAAGTGGGTTCCTGCACCAACGCAAGTGCAAAAAGTGGTTTTTCAACACTAACAGAAGTGCGAAAAGTGGTTTTTCAACACTAACACAAGTGCAAAAGTGGTTTCCTGCACCAATACAAGTGCGAAAAGTGGTTTTTCAACACTAACACAAGTGCGAAAAGTGGTTTTTCAACACTATCACAAGTACAAAAGTGGTTTCCTGCACCAACACAAGTGCGAAAAGTGGTATTTCAACACTAACACAAGTGCGAACAGTGGTTTTTACAACACTATCACAAGTGCAAAAGTGGTTTCCTGCACCAACACAAGTGCGAAAAGTGGTTTTTCAACACTAACATAAGTGCGAAAAGTGTTTTTTCAACACTATCACAAGTGCAAAAAGTGTTTTTTCCACACTAATACAAGTGCAAAAGTGGTTTCCTGCACCAACACAAGTGCAAAAAGTGGTTTTTCAACACTAACACAAGTGCGAAAAGTGGTTTTCCACACTAATACAACTGCAAAAGTGGTTTCCTGCACCAACACAGGTGCGAAAAGTGGTTTTTCAACACTAACACAAGTGCGAAAAGTGCTTTATCCACACTAATACATGTGCAAAAGTGGTTTCCTGCACTAACACAAGTGCGAAAAGTGGTTTTTCCACACTAACACAAGTGCGAAAAGTGGTTTTTCAACACTATCACAAGTGCGAAAAGTGTTTTTTCCACACTAATACAAGTGCAAAAGTGGTTTCCTGCACCAACACAAGTGCGAAAAGTGGTTTTTCAACACTAACACAAGTGTGAAAAGTGGTTTTTCAACACTATCACAAGTGCAAAAGTGGTTTCCTGCACCAACACAAGTGCGAAAAGTGGTTTTTCAACACTAACACAAGTGCGAAAAGTGGTTTTTCAACACTAACACAAGTGCGAAAAGTGGTTTTTCAACACTATCACAAGTGCAAAAAGTGTTTTTTCCACACTAATACAATTGCAAAAGTGGTTTCCTGCACCAACACAAGTGCGAAAAGTGGTTTTTCAACACTAACACAAGTGCGAAAAGTGGTTTTTCAACATTAACACAAGTGCGAAAAAGTGGTTTTTCCACACTAATACAAGTGCAAAAGTGGGTTCCTGCACCAACACAAGTGCAAAAAGTGGTTTTTCAACACTAACAGAAGTGCGAAAAGTGGTTTTTCAACACTATCACAAGTGCAAAAAGTGTTTTTTCCACACTAATACAAGTGCAAAAGTGGTTTCCTGCACCAACATAAGTGCGAAAAGTGGTTTTTCAACACTAACACAAGTGCGAAAAGTGGTTTTTCAACACTATCACAAGTACAAAAGTGGTTTCCTGCACCAACACAAGTGCGAAAAGTGGTTTTTCAACACTAACACAAGTGCGAAAAGTGGTTTTTCCACACTAATACAAGTGCAAAAGTGGTTTCCTGCACCAACACAAGTGCGAAAAGTGGTTTTTCAACACTAACACAAGTGCAAAAAGTGTTTTTCCACACTAATACAAGTGCGAAAAGTGGTTTTTCAACACTAACACAAGTGCGAAAAGTGGTTTTTCCACACTAATACAAGTGCAAAAGTGGTTTCCTGCACCAACACAAGTGCGAAAAGTGGTTTTTCAACACTATCACAAGTGCAAAAAGTGTTTTTCCACACTAATACAAGTGCGAAAAGTGGTTTTTCAACACTATCACAAGTGCAAAAAGTGTTTTTTCCACATTAATACAAGTGCAAAAGTGGTTTCCTGCACCAACACAAGTGCAAAAAGTGGTTTTTCAACACTGACACAAGTGCGAAAAGTGGTTTTTCAACACTAACACAAGTGCGAAAAGTGGTTTTTCAACACTAACACAAGTGCAAAAAGTGGTTTTTCCACACTAATACAAGTGCAAAAGTTGTTTCCTGCACCAACACAAGTGCGAAAAGTGGTTTTTCAACACTAACACAAGTGCGAAAAGTGGTTTTTCAACACTATCACAAGTGCAAAAAGTGGTTTTTCAACACTAACACAAGTGCAAAAAGTGTTTTTCCCACACTAATACAAGTGAAAAAGTGGTTTCCTGCACCAACACAAGTGCGAAAAGTGGTTTTTCAACACTAACACAAGTGCGAAAAGTGGTTTTTCAACACTATCACAAGTGCAAAAAGTGTTTTTTCCACACTAATACAAGTGCAAAAGTGGTTTCCTGCACCAACACAAGCACGAAAAGTGGTTTTTCAACACTAACACAAGTGCGAAAAGTGGTTTTTCAACACTAACACAAGCGCAAAAAGTGTTTTTTCCACACTAATATACGTGCAAAAGTGGTTTCCTGCACCAACACAAGTGCGAAAAGTGGTTTTTCAACACTAACACAAGTGCGAAAAGTGGTTTTTCAACACTAACACAAGTGTGAAAAGTGGTTTTTCAACACTATCACAAGTGCAAAAAGTGTTTTTCCCACACTAATACAAGTGCAAAAGTGGTTTCCTGCACCAATACAAGTGCGAAAAGTGGTTTTTCAACACTAACACAAGTGCGAAAAGTGGTTTTTCAACATTAACACAAGTGCGAAAAAGTGGTTTTTCCACACTAATACAAGTGCAAAAGTGGGTTCCTGCACCAACGCAAGTGCAAAAAGTGGTTTTTCAACACTAACAGAAGTGCGAAAAGTGGTTTTTCAACACTATCACAAGTGCAAAAAGTGTTTTTTCCACACTTATACAAGTGCAAAAGTGGTTTCCTGCACCAACATAAGTGCGAAAAGTGGTTTTTCAACACTAACACAAATGCGAAAAGTGGTTTTTCAACACTATCACAAGTACAAAAGTGGTTTCCTGCACCAACACAAGTGCGAAAAGTGGTATTTCAACACTAACACAAGTGCGAACAGTGGTTTTTACAACACTATCACAAGTGCAAAAGTGGTTTCCTGCACCAACACAAGTGCGAAAAGTGGTTTTTCAACACTAACATAAGTGCGAAAAGTGTTTTTTCAACACTATCACAAGTGCAAAAAGTGTTTTTTCCACACTAATACAAGTGCAAAAGTGGTTTCCTGCACCAACACAAGTGCGAAAAGTGGTTTTTCAACACTAACACAAGTGCGAAAAGTGGTTTTTCAACACTATCACAAGTGCAAAAAGTGTTTTTTCCACACTAATACAAGTGCAAAAGTGGTTTCCTGCACCAATACAAGTGCGAAAAGTGGTTTTTCAACACTAACACAAGTGCGAAAAGTGGTTTTTCAACATTAACACAAGTGCGAAAAAGTGGTTTTTCCACACTAATACAAGTGCAAAAGTGGGTTCCTGCACCAACGCAAGTGCAAAAAGTGGTTTTTCAACACTAACAGAAGTGCGAAAAGTGGTTTTTCAACACTAACACAAGTGCAAAAGTGGTTTCCTGCACCAATACAAGTGCGAAAAGTGGTTTTTCAACACTAACACAAGTGCGAAAAGTGGTTTTTCAACACTATCACAAGTACAAAAGTGGTTTCCTGCACCAACACAAGTGCGAAAAGTGGTATTTCAACACTAACACAAGTGCGAACAGTGGTTTTTACAACACTATCACAAGTGCAAAAGTGGTTTCCTGCACCAACACAAGTGCGAAAAGTGGTTTTTCAACACTAACATAAGTGCGAAAAGTGTTTTTTCAACACTATCACAAGTGCAAAAAGTGTTTTTTCCACACTAATACAAGTGCAAAAGTGGTTTCCTGCACCAACACAAGTGCAAAAAGTGGTTTTTCAACACTAACACAAGTGCGAAAAGTGGTTTTCCACACTAATACAACTGCAAAAGTGGTTTCCTGCACCAACACAGGTGCGAAAAGTGGTTTTTCAACACTAACACAAGTGCGAAAAGTGCTTTATCCACACTAATACATGTGCAAAAGTGGTTTCCTGCACTAACACAAGTGCGAAAAGTGGTTTTTCCACACTAACACAAGTGCGAAAAGTGGTTTTTCAACACTATCACAAGTGCGAAAAGTGTTTTTTCCACACTAATACAAGTGCAAAAGTGGTTTCCTGCACCAACACAAGTGCGAAAAGTGGTTTTTCAACACTAACACAAGTGTGAAAAGTGGTTTTTCAACACTATCACAAGTGCAAAAGTGGTTTCCTGCACCAACACAAGTGCGAAAAGTGGTTTTTCAACACTAACACAAGTGCGAAAAGTGGTTTTTCCACACTAATACAAGTGCAAAAGTGGTTTCCTGCACCAACACAAGTGCGAAAAGTGGTTTTTCAACACTAACACAAGTGCAAAAAGTGTTTTTCCACACTAATACAAGTGCGAAAAGTGGTTTTTCAACACTAACACAAGTGCGAAAAGTGGTTTTTCCACACTAATACAAGTGCAAAAGTGGTTTCCTGCACCAACACAAGTGCGAAAAGTGGTTTTTCAACACTATCACAAGTGCAAAAAGTGTTTTTCCACACTAATACAAGTGCGAAAAGTGGTTTTTCAACACTATCACAAGTGCAAAAAGTGTTTTTTCCACATTAATACAAGTGCAAAAGTGGTTTCCTGCACCAACACAAGTGCGAAAAGTGGTTTTTCAACACTATCACAAGTGCAAAAAGTGTTTTTCCACACTAATACAAGTGCGAAAAGTGGTTTTTCAACACTATCACAAGTGCAAAAAGTGTTTTTTCCACATTAATACAAGTGCAAAAGTGGTTTCCTGCACCAACACAAGTGCAAAAAGTGGTTTTTCAACACTGACACAAGTGCGAAAAGTGGTTTTTCAACACTAACACAAGTGCGAAAAGTGGTTTTTCAACACTAACACAAGTGCAAAAAGTGGTTTTTCCACACTAATACAAGTGCAAAAGTGGTTTCCTGCACCAACACAAGTGCGAAAAGTGGTTTTTCAACACTATCACAAGTGCAAAAAGTGTTTTTCCACACTAATACAAGTGCGAAAAGTGGTTTTTCAACACTAACACAAGTGCGAAAAGTGGTTTTTCCACACTAATACAAGTGCAAAAGTGGTTTCCTGCACCAACACAAGTGCGAAAAGTGGTTTTTCAACACTATCACAAGTGCAAAAAGTGTTTTTCCACACTAATACAAGTGCGAAAAGTGGTTTTTCAACACTATCACAAGTGCAAAAAGTGTTTTTTCCACATTAATACAAGTGCAAAAGTGGTTTCCTGCACCAACACAAGTGCAAAAAGTGGTTTTTCAACACTGACACAAGTGCGAAAAGTGGTTTTTCAACACTAACACAAGTGCGAAAAGTGGTTTTTCAACACTAACACAAGTGCAAAAAGTGGTTTTTCCACACTAATACAAGTGCAAAAGTTGTTTCCTGCACCAACACAAGTGCGAAAAGTGGTTTTTCAACACTAACACAAGTGCGAAAAGTGGTTTTTCAACACTATCACAAGTGCAAAAAGTGGTTTTTCAACACTAACACAAGTGCAAAAAGTGTTTTTTCCACACTAATACAAGTGAAAAAGTGGTTTCCTGCACCAACACAAGTGCGAAAAGTGGTTTTTCAACACTAACACAAGTGCGAAAAGTGGTTTTTCAACACTATCACAAGTGCAAAAAGTGTTTTTTCCACACTAATACAAGTGCAAAAGTGGTTTCCTGCACCAACACAAGCACGAAAAGTGGTTTTTCAACACTAACACAAGTGCGAAAAGTGGTTTTTCAACACTAACACAAGCGCAAAAAGTGTTTTTTCCACACTAATATACGTGCAAAAGTGGTTTCCTGCACCAACACAAGTGCGAAAAGTGGTTTTTCAACACTAACACAAGTGCGAAAAGTGGTTTTTCAACACTAACACAAGTGTGAAAAGTGGTTTTTCAACACTATCACAAGTGCAAAAAGTGTTTTTCCCACACTAATACAAGTGCAAAAGTGGTTTCCTGCACCAATACAAGTGCGAAAAGTGGTTTTTCAACACTAACACAAGTGCGAAAAGTGGTTTTTCAACATTAACACAAGTGCGAAAAAGTGGTTTTTCCACACTAATACAAGTGCAAAAGTGGGTTCCTGCACCAACGCAAGTGCAAAAAGTGGTTTTTCAACACTAACAGAAGTGCGAAAAGTGGTTTTTCAACACTATCACAAGTGCAAAAAGTGTTTTTTCCACACTTATACAAGTGCAAAAGTGGTTTCCTGCACCAACATAAGTGCGAAAAGTGGTTTTTCAACACTAACACAAATGCGAAAAGTGGTTTTTCAACACTATCACAAGTACAAAAGTGGTTTCCTGCACCAACACAAGTGCGAAAAGTGGTATTTCAACACTAACACAAGTGCGAACAGTGGTTTTTACAACACTATCACAAGTGCAAAAGTGGTTTCCTGCACCAACACAAGTGCGAAAAGTGGTTTTTCAACACTAACATAAGTGCGAAAAGTGTTTTTTCAACACTATCACAAGTGCAAAAAGTGTTTTTTCCACACTAATACAAGTGCAAAAGTGGTTTCCTGCACCAACACAAGTGCAAAAAGTGGTTTTTCAACACAAACACAAGTGCGAAAAGTGGTTTTCCACACTAATACAACTGCAAAAGTGGTTTCCTGCACCAACACAGGTGCGAAAAGTGGTTTTTCAACACTAACACAAGTGCGAAAAGTGCTTTTTCCACACTAATACATGTGCAAAAGTGGTTTCCTGCACTAACACAAGTGCGAAAAGTGGTTTTTCCACACTAACACAAGTGCGAAAAGTGGTTTTTCAACACTATCACAAGTGCGAAAAGTGTTTTTTCCACACTAATACAAGTGCAAAAGTGGTTTCCTGCACCAACACAAGTGCGAAAAGTGGTTTTTCAACACTAACACAAGTGTGAAAAGTGGTTTTTCAACACTATCACAAGTGCAAAAGTGGTTTCCTGCACCAACACAAGTGCGAAAAGTGGTTTTTCAACACTAACACAAGTGCGAAAAGTGGTTTTTCAACACTAACACAAGTGCGAAAAGTGGTTTTTCAACACTATCACAAGTGCAAAAAGTGTTTTTTCCACACTAATACAAGTGCAAAAGTGGTTTCCTGCACCAACACAAGTGCGAAAAGTGGTTTTTCAACACTAACACAAGTGCGAAAAGTGGTTTTTCAACATTAACACAAGTGCGAAAAAGTGGTTTTTACACACTAATACAAGTGCAAAAGTGGGTTCCTGCACCAACACAAGTGCAAAAAGTGGTTTTTCAACACTAACAGAAGTGCGAAAAGTGGTTTTTCAACACTATCACAAGTGCAAAAAGTGTTTTTTCCACACTAATACAAGTGCAAAAGTGGTTTCCTGCACCAACATAAGTGCGAAAAGTGGTTTTTCAACACTAACACAAGTGCGAAAAGTGGTTTTTCAACACTATCACAAGTACAAAAGTGGTTTCCTGCACCAACACAAGTGCGAAAAGTGGTTTTTCAACACTAACACAAGTGCAAAAAGTGTTTTTCCACACTAATACAAGTGCGAAAAGTGGTTTTTCAACACTAACACAAGTGCGAAAAGTGGTTTTTCCACACTAATACAAGTGCAAAAGTGGTTTCCTGCACCAACACAAGTGCGAAAAGTGGTTTTTCAACACTATCACAAGTGCAAAAAGTGTTTTTCCACACTAATACAAGTGCGAAAAGTGGTTTTTCAACACTATCACAAGTGCAAAAAGTGTTTTTTCCACATTAATACAAGTGCAAAAGTGGTTTCCTGCACCAACACAAGTGCAAAAAGTGGTTTTTCAACACTGACACAAGTGCGAAAAGTGGTTTTTCAACACTAACACAAGTGCGAAAAGTGGTTTTTCAACACTAACACAAGTGCAAAAAGTGGTTTTTCCACACTAATACAAGTGCAAAAGTTGTTTCCTGCACAAACACAAGTGCGAAAAGTGGTTTTTCAACACTAACACAAGTGCGAAAGTGGTTTTTCTACAATATCCCAAGTGCAAAAGTGGTTTCCTGCGCCAACACATGTGCGAAAAGTGGTTTTTCAACACTACCACAAGTGCAAAAAGTGTTTTTCCACACTAATACAAGTGCAAAAGTGGTTTCCTGCACCAACACAAGTGCGAAAAGTGTTTTTTCAACACCAACACAAGTGCGAAAAGTGGTTTTTAAACACTATCACAAGTGCAAAAAGTGTTTTTTCCACACTAATACAAGTGCAAAAGTGGTTTCCTGCACCAACACAAGTGTGAAAAGTGGTTTTTCAACATTAACACAAGTGCGAAAAGTGGTTTTTCCACACTAATACAAGTGCAAAAGTGGTTTCCTGCACCAACACAAGTGCGAAAAGTGGTTTTTCAACACTAACACAAGTGCGAAAAGTGGTTTTTCAACACTAACACAAGTGCGAAAAGTGGTTTTTCCACACTAATACAAGTGCAAAAGTGTTTTTTACACACTAATACAAGTGCAAAAGTGGTTTCCTGCACCAACACAAGTGCGAAAAGTGGTTTTTCAACACTAACACAAGTGCGAAAAGTGGTTTTTCAACACTATCACAAGTGCAAAAAGTGTTTTTTCCACACTAATACAAGTGCAAAAGTGGTTTCCTGCACCAATACAAGTGCGAAAAGTGGTTTTTCAACACTAACACAAGTGCGAAAAGTGGTTTTTCAACATTAACACAAATGCGAAAAAGTGGTTTTTCCACACTAATACAAGTGCAAAAGTGGGTTCCTGCACCAACGCAAGTGCAAAAAGTGGTTTTTCAACACTAACAGAAGTGCGAAAAGTGGTTTTTCAACACTAACACAAGTGCAAAAGTGGTTTCCTGCACCAATACAAGTGCGAAAAGTGGTTTTTCAACACTAACACAAGTGCGAAAAGTGGTTTTTCAACACTATCACAAGTACAAAAGTGGTTTCCTGCACCAACACAAGTGCGAAAAGTGGTATTTCAACACTAACACAAGTGCGAACAGTGGTTTTTACAACACTATCACAAGTGCAAAAGTGGTTTCCTGCACCAACACAAGTGCGAAACGTGGTTTTTCAACACTAACATAAGTGCGAAAAGTGTTTTTTCAACACTATCACAAGTGCAAAAAGTGTTTTTTCCACACTAATACAAGTGCAAAAGTGGTTTCCTGCACCAACACAAGTGCAAAAAGTGGTTTTTCAACACTAACACAAGTGCGAAAAGTGGTTTTCCACACTAATACAACTGCAAAAGTGGTTTCCTGCACCAACACAGGTGCGAAAAGTGGTTTTTCAACACTAACACAAGTGCGAAAAGTGCTTTTTCCACACTAATACATGTGCAAAAGTGGTTTCCTGCACTAACACAAGTGCGAAAAGTGGTTTTTCCACACTAACACAAGTGCGAAAAGTGGTTTTTCAACACTATCACAAGTGCGAAAAGTGTTTTTTCCACACTAATACAAGTGCAAAAGTGGTTTCCTGCACCAACACAAGTGCGAAAAGTGGTTTTTCAACACTAACACAAGTGTGAAAAGTGGTTTTTCAACACTATCACAAGTGCAAAAGTGGTTTCCTGCACCAACACAAGTGCGAAAAGTGGTTTTTCAACACTAACACAAGTGCGAAAAGTGGTTTTTCAACACTAACACAAGTGCGAAAAGTGGTTTTTCAACACTATCACAAGTGCAAAAAGTGTTTTTTCCACACTAATACAATTGCAAAAGTGGTTTCCTGCACCAACACAAGTGCGAAAAGTGGTTTTTCAACACTAACACAAGTGCGAAAAGTGGTTTTTCAACATTAACACAAGTGCGAAAAAGTGGTTTTTCCACACTAATACAAGTGCAAAAGTGGGTTCCTGCACCAACACAAGTGCAAAAAGTGGTTTTTCAACACTAACAGAAGTGCGAAAAGTGGTTTTTCAACACTATCACAAGTGCAAAAAGTGTTTTTTCCACACTAATACAAGTGCAAAAGTGGTTTCCTGCACCAACATAAGTGCGAAAAGTGGTTTTTCAACACTAACACAAGTGCGAAAAGTGGTTTTTCAACACTATCACAAGTACAAAAGTGGTTTCCTGCACCAACACAAGTGCGAAAAGTGGTTTTTCAACACTAACACAAGTGCGAAAAGTGGTTTTTCCACACTAATACAAGTGCAAAAGTGGTTTCCTGCACCAACACAAGTGCGAAAAGTGGTTTTTCAACACTAACACAAGTGCAAAAAGTGTTTTTCCACACTAATACAAGTGCGAAAAGTGGTTTTTCAACACTAACACAAGTGCGAAAAGTGGTTTTTCCACACTAATACAAGTGCAAAAGTGGTTTCCTGCACCAACACAAGTGCGAAAAGTGGTTTTTCAACACTATCACAAGTGCAAAAAGTGTTTTTCCACACTAATACAAGTGCGAAAAGTGGTTTTTCAACACTATCACAAGTGCAAAAAGTGTTTTTTCCACATTAATACAAGTGCAAAAGTGGTTTCCTGCACCAACACAAGTGCAAAAAGTGGTTTTTCAACACTGACACAAGTGCGAAAAGTGGTTTTTCAACACTAACACAAGTGCGAAAAGTGGTTTTTCAACACTAACACAAGTGCAAAAAGTGGTTTTTCCACACTAATACAAGTGCAAAAGTTGTTTCCTGCACCAACACAAGTGCGAAAAGTGGTTTTTCAACACTAACATAAGTGCGAAAAGTGTTTTTTCAACACTATCACAAGTGCAAAAAGTGTTTTTTCCACACTAATACAAGTGCAAAAGTGGTTTCCTGCACCAACACAAGTGCGAAAAGTGGTTTTTCAACACTATCACAAGTGCAAAAAGTGGTTTTTCCACACTAATACAAGTGCAAAAGTGGTTTCCTGCACCAACACAAGTGCGAAAAGTGGTTTTTCAACACTAACATAAGTGCGAAAAGTGGTTTTTCAACACTAACATAAGTGCGAAAAGTGGTTTTTCAACACTAATACAAGTGCAAATGTGGTTTCCTGCACCAACACAAGTACGAAAAGTGGTTTTTCAACACTAACGCAAGTGCGAAAAGTGGTTTTTCAACACTATCACAAGTGCAAAAGTGGTTTCCTGCACCAACACAAGTGCGAAAAGTGGTTTTTCAACACTATCACAAGTGCAAAAAGTGGTTTTTCCACACTAATACAAGTGCAAAAGTGGTTTCCTGCACCAACACAAGCGCAAAAAGTGGTTTTTCAACACTAACACAAGTGCGAAAAGTGGTTTTTCAACACTATCACAAGTGCAAAAAGTGTTTTTCCACACTAATACAAGTGCGAAAAGTGGTTTTTCAACACTATCACAAGTGCAAAAAGTGTTTTTTCCACATTAATACAAGTGCAAAAGTGGTTTCCTGCACCAACACAAGTGCGAAAAGTGGTTTTTCAACAATATCACAAGTGCAAAAAGTGTTTTTTCCACATTAATATAAGTGCAAAAGTGGTTTCCTGCACCAATACAAGTGCGAAAAGTGGTTTTTCAACACTAACACAAGTGTGAAAAGTGGTTTTTCCACACTAATACAAGTGCAAAAGTGGTTTCCTGCACCAACACAAGTGTGAAAAGTGGTTTTTCAACACTAACACAAGTGCGAAAAGTGGTTTTTCAACACTAACACAAGTGCGAAAAGTGGTTTTTCAACACTAACACAAGTGCAAAAAGTGGTTTTTCCACACTAATACAAGTGCAAAAGTGGTTTCCTGCACCAACACAAGTGCGAAAAGTGGTTTTTCAACACTAACACAAGTGCGAAAAGTGGTTTTTCAACACTATCACAAGTGCAAAAAGTGTTTTTTCCACACTAATACAAGTGCAAAAGTGGTTTCCTGCACCAACACAGGTGCGAAAAGTGGTTTTTCAATACTAACACAAGTGCGAAAAGTGGTTTTTCAATACTATCACAAGTGCAAAAAGTGGTTTTTCAACACTAACACAAGTGCAAAAAGTGTTTTTTCCACACTAATACAAGTGAAAAAGTGGTTTCCTGCACCAACACAAGTGCGAAAAGTGGTTTCTCAACACTAACACAAGTGTGAAAAGTGGTTTTTCAACACTAACACAAGTGCGAAAAGTGGTTTTTCCAAACTAATACATGTGCAAAAGTGGTTTCCTGCACTAACACAAGTGCAAAAAGTGGTTTTTCCACACTAACACAAGTGCGAAAAGTGGTTTTTCAACACTATCACAAGTGCGAAAAGTGGTTTTTCAACACGATCACAAGTGCAAAAGTGGTTTCCTGCACCAACACAAGTGCGAAAAGTGGTTTTTCAACACTAACACAAGTGCGAAAAGTGGTTTTTCAACACGATCACAAGTGCAAAAGTGGTTTCCTGCACCAACACAAGTGCGAAAAGTGGTTTTTCAACACTAACATAAGTGCGAAAAGTGGTTTTTTAACACTAACACAAGTACGAAAAGTGGTTTTTCAACACTAACACAAGTGCGAAAAGTGGTTTTTCAACTCTATCACAAGTGCAAAAGTGGTTTCCTGCACCAACACAAGTGCGAAAAGTGGTTTTTCAACACTATCACAAGTGCAAAAAGTGGTTTTTCCACACTAATACAAGTGCAAAAGTGGTTTCCTGCACCAACACAAGTGCGAAAAGTGGTTTTTCAACACTACCACAAGTGCGAAAAGTGGTTTTTCCACATTAATATAAGTGCAAAAGTGGTTTCCTGCACCAATACAAGTGCGAGAAGTGGTTTTTCAACACTAACACAAGTGCGAAAAGTGGTTTTTCCACACTAATACAAGTGCAAAAGTGGTTTCCTGCACCAACACAAGTGTGAAAAGTGGTTTTTCAACACTAACACAAGTGCGAAAAGTGGTTTTTCCACACTAATACAAGTGCAAAAGTGGTTTCCTGTACCAACACAAGTGCGAAAAGTGGTTTTTCAACACTAACACAAGTGCGAAAAGTGGTTTTTCAACACTATCACAAGTGCAAAAGTGTTTTTTCCACACTAATACAAGTGCAAAAGTGGTTTCCTGCACCAACACAGGTGCGAAAAGTGGTTTTTCAACACTAACACAAGTGCGAAAAGTGGTTTTTCCACACTAATACAAGTGCAAAAGTGGTTTCCTGCACCAACACAGGTGCGAAAAGTGTTTTTTCCACACTAACACAAGTGCGAAAAGTGGTTTTTCAACACTAACACAAGTGCGAAAAGTGGTTTTTCAACACTATCACAAGTGCAAAAAGTGTTTTTTCCACACTAATACAAGTGCAAAAGTGGTTTCCTGCACCAACACAGGTGCGAAAAGTGGTTTTTCAACACTAACACAAGTGCGAAAAGTGGTTTTTCAACACTATCACAAGTGCAAAAAGTGGTTTTTCAACACTAACACAAGTGCAAAAAGTGTTTTTTCCACACTAATACAAGTGAAAAAGTGGTTTCCTGCACCAACACAAGTGCGAAAAGTGGTTTTTCAACACTAACACAAGTGCGAAAAGTGGTTTTTCAACACTATCACAAGTGCAATAAGTGTTTTTTCCACACTAATACAAGTGCAAAAGTGGTTTCCTGCACCAACACAAGCACGAAAAGTGGTTTTTCAACACTAACACAAGTGCGAAAAGTGGTTTTTCAACACTAACACAAGCGCAAAAAGTGTTTTTTCCACACTAATACACGTGCAAAAGTGGTTTCCTGCACCAACACAAGTGCGAAAAGTGGTTTTTCAACACTAACACAAGTGCGAAAAGTGGTTTTTCAACACTAACACAAGTGTGAAAAGTGGTTTTTCAACACTATCACAAGTGCAAAAAGTGTTTTTTCCACACTAATACAAGTGCAAAAGTGGTTTCCTGCACCAATACAAGTGCGAAAAGTGGTTTTTCAACACTAACACAAGTGCGAAAAGTGGTTTTTCAACATTAACACAAGTGCGAAAAAGTGGTTTTTCCACACTAATACAAGTGCAAAAGTGGGTTCCTGCACCAACGCAAGTGCAAAAAGTGGTTTTTCAACACTAACAGAAGTGCGAAAAGTGGTTTTTCAACACTATCACAAGTGCAAAAAGTGTTTTTTCCACACTTATACAAGTGCAAAAGTGGTTTCCTGCACCAACATAAGTGCGAAAAGTGGTTTTTCAACACTAACACAAATGCGAAAAGTGGTTTTTCAACACTATCACAAGTACAAAAGTGGTTTCCTGCACCAACACAAGTGCGAAAAGTGGTATTTCAACACTAACACAAGTGCGAACAGTGGTTTTTACAACACTATCACAAGTGCAAAAGTGGTTTCCTGCACCAACACAAGTGCGAAAAGTGGTTTTTCAACACTAACATAAGTGCGAAAAATGTTTTTTCAACACTATCACAAGTGCAAAAAGTGTTTTTTCCACACTAATACAAGTGCAAAAGTGGTTTCCTGCACCAACACAAGTGCAAAAAGTGGTTTTTCAACACTAACACAAGTGCGAAAAGTGGTTTTCCACACTAATACAACTGCAAAAGTGGTTTCCTGCACCAACACAGGTGCGAAAAGTGGTTTTTCAACACTAACACAAGTGCGAAAAGTGCTTTTTCCACACTAATACATGTGCAAAAGTGGTTTCCTGCACTAACACAAGTGCGAAAAGTGGTTTTTCCACACTAACACAAGTGCGAAAAGTGGTTTTTCAACACTATCACAAGTGCGAAAAGTGTTTTTTCCACACTAATACAAGTGCAAAAGTGGTTTCCTGCACCAACACAAGTGCGAAAAGTGGTTTTTCAACACTAACACAAGTGTGAAAAGTGGTTTTTCAACACTATCACAAGTGCAAAAGTGGTTTCCTGCACCAACACAAGTGCGAAAAGTGGTTTTTCAACACTAACACAAGTGCGAAAAGTGGTTTTTCAACACTAACACAAGTGCGAAAAGTGGTTTTTCAACACTAATACAAGTGCAAAAGTGGGTTCCTGCACCAACACAAGTGCAAAAAGTGGTTTTTCAACACTAACAGAAGTGCGAAAAGTGGTTTTTCAACACTATCACAAGTGCAAAAAGTGTTTTTTCCACACTAATACAAGTGCAAAAGTGGTTTCCTGCACCAACATAAGTGCGAAAAGTGGTTTTTCAACACTAACACAAGTGCGAAAAGTGGTTTTTCAACACTATCACAAGTACAAAAGTGGTTTCCTGCACCAACACAAGTGCGAAAAGTGGTTTTTCAACACTAACACAAGTGCGAAAAGTGGTTTTTCCACACTAATACAAGTGCAACAGTGGTTTCCTGCACCAACACAAGTGCGAAAAGTGGTTTTTCAACACTAACACAAGTGCAAAAAGTGTTTTTCCACACTAATACAAGTGCGAAAAGTGGTTTTTCAACACTAACACAAGTGCGAAAAGTGGTTTTTCCACACTAATACAAGTGCAAAAGTGGTTTCCTGCACCAACACAAGTGCGAAAAGTGGTTTTTCAACACTATCACAAGTGCAAAAAGTGTTTTTCCACACTAATACAAGTGCGAAAAGTGGTTTTTCAACACTATCACAAGTGCAAAAAGTGTTTTTTCCACATTAATACAAGTGCAAAAGTGGTTTCCTGCACCAACACAAGTGCAAAAAGTGGTTTTTCAACACTGACACAAGTGCGAAAAGTGGTTTTTCAACACTAACACAAGTGCGAAAAGTGGTTTTTCAACACTAACACAAGTGCAAAAAGTGGTTTTTCCACACTAATACAAGTGCAAAAGTTGTTTCCTGCACCAACACAAGTGCGAAAAGTGGTTTTTCAACACTAACACAAGTGCGAAAGTGGTTTTTCTACAATATCCCAAGTGCAAAAGTGGTTTCCTGCGCCAACACATGTGCGAAAAGTGGTTTTTCAACACTACCACAAGTGCAAAAAGTGTTTTTCCACACTAATACAAGTGCAAAAGTGGTTTCCTGCACCAACACAAGTGCGAAAAGTGTTTTTTCAACACCAACACAAGTGCGAAAAGTGGTTTTTAAACACTATCACAAGTGCAAAAAGTGTTTTTTCCACACTAATACAAGTGCAAAAGTGGTTTCCTGCACCAACACAAGTGCGAAAAGTGGTTTTTCAACATTAACACAAGTGCGAAAAGTGGTTTTTCCACACTAATACAAGTGCAAAAGTGGTTTCCTGCACCAACACAAGTGCGAAAAGTGGTTTTTCAACACTAACACAAGTGCGAAAAGTGGTTTTTCAACACTAACACAAGTGCGAAAAGTGGTTTTTCCACACTAATACAAGTGCAAAAGTGTTTTTTACACACTAATACAAGTGCAAAAGTGGTTTCCTGCACCAACACAAGTGCGAAAAGTGGTTTTTCAACACTAACACAAGTGCGAAAAGTGGTTTTTCAACACTATCACAAGTGCAAAAAGTGTTTTTTCCACACTAATACAAGTGCAAAAGTGGTTTCCTGCACCAACATAAGGGCGAAAAGTGGTTTTTCAACACTAACACAAGTGCGAAAAGTGGTTTTTCAACACTAACACAAGTGCAAAAAGTGTTTTTTCCACACTAATACAAGTGAAAAAGTGGTTTCCTGCACCAACACAAGTGCGAAAAGTGGTTTTTCAACACTAACACAAGTGCGAAAAGTGGTTTTTCAACACTATCACAAGTGCAAAAAGTGTTTTTTCCACACTAATACAAGTGCAAAAGTGGTTTCCTGCACCAACACAAGTGCGAAAAGTTGTTTTTCAACACTATCACAAGTGCAAAAAGTGTTTTTTCCACACTAATACAAGTGCAAAGGTGGTTTCCTGCACCAACACAGGTGCGAAAAGTGGTTTTTCAACACTAACACAAGTGCAAAAAGTGGTTTTTCAACACTAACACAAGTGCGAAAAGTGGTTTTTCCACACTGATACAAGTGCAAATGTGGTTTCCTGCACCAACACAAGTGCGAAAAGTGGTTTTTCAACACTAACACAAGTGCGAAAAGTGGTTTTTCAACACTAACATAAGTGCGAAAAGTGGTTTTTCAACACTAACACAAGTGCGAAAAGTGGTTTTTCAACACTAACACAAGTGCAAAAAGTGTTTTTTCCACACTAGTACAAGTGCAAAAGTGGTTTCCTGCACCAACACAAGTGCGAAAAGTGGTTTTTCAACACTATCACAAGTGCAAAAAGTGTTTTTTCCACACTAATACAAGTGCAAAAGTGGTTTCCTGCACCAACACAAGTGCGAAAAGTGGTTTTTCAACACTATCACAAGTGCAAAAAGTGGTTTTTCAACACGAACACAAGTGCAAAAAGTGTTTTTTCCACACTAATACAAGTGCAAAAGTGGTTTCCTGCACCAACACAAGTGCGAAAAGTGGTTTTTCAACACTAACACAAGTGCGAAAAGTGGTTTTTCAACACTAACACAAGTGCAAAAAGTGTTTTTTCCACACTAATATAAGTGCAAAAGTGGTTTCCTGCACCAACACAAGTGCAAAAAGTGGTTTTTAACACAAACACAGGTGCGAAAAGTGTTTTTTCAACACTAACACAAGTGCGAAAAGTGGTTTTGCCACACTAATACAAGTGCAAAAGTGGTTTCCTGCACCAACACAAGTGCGAAAAGTGGTTTTTCAACACTAACACAAGTGCGAAAAGTGGTTTTTCCACACTAATACAAGTGCAAAAGTGGTTTCCTGCACCAACACACGTGCGAAAAGTGGTTTTTCAACACTAACAAGTGCGAAAAGTGGTTTTTCAACACTATCACAAGTGTGAAAAGTGGTTTTTCAACACTAACACAAGTGCGAAAAGTGGTTTTTCCAAACTAATACATGTGCAAAAGTGGTTTCCTGCACTAACACAAGTGCAAAAAGTGGTTTTTCCACACTAACACAAGTGCGAAAAGTGGTTTTTCAACACTATCACAAGTGCGAAAAGTGTTTTTTCAACACTAACACAAGTGCGAAAAGTGGTTTTTCAACACTATCACAAGTGCAAAAGTGGTTCCCTGCACCAACACAAGTGCGAAAAGTGGTTTTTCAACACTATCACAAGTGCAAAAAGTGGTTTTTCCACACTAATACAAGTGCAAAAGTGGTTTCCTGCACCAACACAAGTGCGAAAAGTGGTTTTTCAACACTAACATAAGTGCGAAAGGTGGTTTTTCCACACTAATACAAGTGCAAATGTGGTTTCCTGCACCAACACAAGTACGAAAAGTGGTTTTTCAACACTAACACAAGTGCGAAAAGTGGTTTTTCAACTCTATCACAAGTGCAAAAGTGGTTTCCTGCACCAACACAAGTGCGAAAAGTGGTTTTTCAACACTATCACAAGTGCAAAAAGTGGTTTTTCCACACTAATACAAGTGCAAAAGTGGTTTCCTGCACCAACACAAGTGCGAAAAGTGGTTTTTCAACACTACCACAAGTGCGAAAAGTGGTTTTTCCACATTAATATAAGTGCAAAAGTGGTTTCCTGCACCAATACAAGTGCGAGAAGTGGTTTTTCAACACTAACACAAGTGCGAAAAGTGGTTTTTCCACACTAATACAAGTGCAAAAGTGGTTTCCTGCACCAACACAAGTGTGAAAAGTGGTTTTTCAACACTAACGCAAGTGCGAAAAGTGGTTTTTCCACACTAATACAAGTGCAAAAGTGGTTTCCTGTACCAACACAAGTGCGAAAAGTGGTTTTTCAACACTAACACAAGTGCGAAAAGTGGTTTTTCAACACTATCACAAGTGCAAAAGTGTTTTTTCCACACTAATACAAGTGCAAAAGTGGTTTCCTGCACCAACACAGGTGCGAAAAGTGGTTTTTCAACACTAACACAAGTGCGAAAAGTGGTTTTTCCACACTAATACAAGTGCAAAAGTGGTTTCCTGCACCAACTCAAGTGCGAAAAGTGGTTTTTCAACACTAACACAAGTGCGAAAAGTGGTTTTTCAACACTATCACAAGTGCAAAAAGTGTTTTTTCCACACTAATACAAGTGCAAAAGTGGTTTCCTGCACCAACACAGGTGCGAAAAGTGGTTTTTCAACACTAACACAAGTGCGAAAAGTGGTTTTTCAACACTATCACAAGTGCAAAAAGTGGTTTTTCAACACTAACACAAGTGCAAAAAGTGTTTTTTCCACACTAATACAAGTGAAAAAGTGGTTTCCTGCACCAACACAAGTGCGAAAAGTGGTTTTTCAACACTAACACAAGTGCGAAAAGTGGTTTTTCAACACTATCACAAGTGCAAAAAGTGTTTTTTCCACACTAATACAAGTGCAAAAGTGGTTTCCTGCACCAACACAAGCACGAAAAGTGGTTTTTCAACACTAACACAAGTGCGAAAAGTGGTTTTTCAACACTAACACAAGCGCAAAAAGTGTTTTTTCCACACTAATATACGTGCAAAAGTGGTTTCCTGCACCAACACAAGTGCGAAAAGTGGTTTTTCAACACTAACACAAGTGCGAAAAGTGGTTTTTCAACACTAACACAAGTGTGAAAAGTGGTTTTTCAACACTATCACAAGTGCAAAAAGTGTTTTTTCCACACTAATACAAGTGCAAAAGTGGTTTCCTGCACCAATACAAGTGCGAAAAGTGGTTTTTCAACACTAACACAAGTGCGAAAAGTGGTTTTTCAACATTAACACAAGTGCGAAAAAGTGGTTTTTCCACACTAATACAAGTGCAAAAGTGGGTTCCTGCACCAACGCAAGTGCAAAAAGTGGTTTTTCAACACTAACAGAAGTGCGAAAAGTGGTTTTTCAACACTATCACAAGTGCAAAAAGTGTTTTTTCCACACTTATACAAGTGCAAAAGTGGTTTCCTGCACCAACATAAGTGCGAAAAGTGGTTTTTCAACACTAACACAAATGCGAAAAGTGGTTTTTCAACACTATCACAAGTACAAAAGTGGTTTCCTGCACCAACACAAGTGCGAAAAGTGGTATTTCAACACTAACACAAGTGCGAACAGTGGTTTTTACAACACTATCACAAGTGCAAAAGTGGTTTCCTGCACCAACACAAGTGCGAAAAGTGGTTTTTCAACACTAACATAAGTGCGAAAAGTGTTTTTTCAACACTATCACAAGTGCAAAAAGTGTTTTTTCCACACTAATACAAGTGCAAAAGTGGTTTCCTGCACCAACACAAGTGCAAAAAGTGGTTTTTCAACACAAACACAAGTGCGAAAAGTGGTTTTCCACACTAATACAACTGCAAAAGTGGTTTCCTGCACCAACACAGGTGCGAAAAGTGGTTTTTCAACACTAACACAAGTGCGAAAATTGCTTTTTCCACACTAATACATGTGCAAAAGTGGTTTCCTGCACTAACACAAGTGCGAAAAGTGGTTTTTCCACACTAACACAAGTGCGAAAAGTGGTTTTTCAACACTATCACAAGTGCGAAAAGTGTTTTTTCCACACTAATACAAGTGCAAAAGTGGTTTCCTGCACCAACACAAGTGCGAAAAGTGGTTTTTCAACACTAACACAAGTGTGAAAAGTGGTTTTTCAACACTATCACAAGTGCAAAAGTGGTTTCCTGCACCAACACAAGTGCGAAAAGTGGTTTTTCAACACTAACACAAGTGCGAAAAGTGGTTTTTCAACACTAACACAAGTGCGAAAAGTGGTTTTTCAACACTATCACAAGTGCAAAAAGTGTTTTTTCCACACTAATACAAGTGCAAAAGTGGTTTCCTGCACCAACACAAGTGCGAAAAGTGGTTTTTCAACACTAACACAAGTGCGAAAAGTGGTTTTTCAACATTAACACAAGTGCGAAAAAGTGGTTTTTACACACTAATACAAGTGCAAAAGTGGGTTCCTGCACCAACACAAGTGCAAAAAGTGGTTTTTCAACACTAACAGAAGTGCGAAAAGTGGTTTTTCAACACTATCACAAGTGCAAAAAGTGTTTTTTCCACACTAATACAAGTGCAAAAGTGGTTTCCTGCACCAACATAAGTGCGAAAAGTGGTTTTTCAACACTAACACAAGTGCGAAAAGTGGTTTTTCAACACTATCACAAGTACAAAAGTGGTTTCCTGCACCAACACAAGTGCGAAAAGTGGTTTTTCAACACTAACACAAGTGCGAAAAGTGGTTTTTCCACACTAATACAAGTGCAAAAGTGGTTTCCTGCACCAACACAAGTGCGAAAAGTGGTTTTTCAACACTAACACAAGTGCAAAAAGTGTTTTTCCACACTAATACAAGTGCGAAAAGTGGTTTATCAACACTAACACAAGTGCGAAAAGTGGTTTTTCCACACTAATACAAGTGCAAAAGTGGTTTCCTGCACCAACACAAGTGCGAAAAGTGGTTTTTCAACACTATCACAAGTGCAAAAAGTGTTTTTCCACACTAATACAAGTGCGAAAAGTGGTTTTTCAACACTATCACAAGTGCAAAAAGTGTTTTTTCCACATTAATACAAGTGCAAAAGTGGTTTCCTGCACCAACACAAGTGCAAAAAGTGGTTTTTCAACACTGACACAAGTGCGAAAAGTGGTTTTTCAACACTAACACAAGTGCGAAAAGTGGTTTTTCAACACTAACACAAGTGCAAAAAGTGGTTTTTCCACACTAATACAAGTGCAAAAGTTGTTTCCTGCACCAACACAAGTGCGAAAAGTGGTTTTTCAACACTAACACAAGTGCGAAAGTGGTTTTTCTACAATATCCCAAGTGCAAAAGTGGTTTCCTGCGCCAACACATGTGCGAAAAGTGGTTTTTCAACACTACCACAAGTGCAAAAAGTGTTTTTCCACACTAATACAAGTGCAAAAGTGGTTTCCTGCACCAACACAAGTGCGAAAAGTGTTTTTTCAACACCAACACAAGTGCGAAAAGTGGTTTTTAAACACTATCACAAGTGCAAAAAGTGTTTTTTCCACACTAATACAAGTGCAAAAGTGGTTTCCTGCACCAACACAAGTGCGAAAAGTGGTTTTTCAACATTAACACAAGTGCGAAAAGTGGTTTTTCCACACTAATACAAGTGCAAAAGTGGTTTCCTGCACCAACACAAGTGCGAAAAGTGGTTTTTCAACACTAACACAAGTGCGAAAAGTGGTTTTTCAACACTAACACAAGTGCGAAAAGTGGTTTTTCCACACTAATACAAGTGCAAAAGTGTTTTTTACACACTAATACAAGTGCAAAAGTGGTTTCCTGCACCAACACAAGTGCGAAAAGTGGTTTTTCAACACTAACACAAGTGCGAAAAGTGGTTTTTCAACACTATCACAAGTGCAAAAAGTGTTTTTTCCACACTAATACAAGTGCAAAAGTGGTTTCCTGCACCAAAATAAGGGCGAAAAGTGGTTTTTCAACACTAACACAAGTGCAAAAAGTGGTTTTTCAACACTAACACAAGTGCAAAAAGTGTTTTTTCCACACTAATACAAGTGAAAAAGTGGTTTCCTGCACCAACACAAGTGCGAAAAGTGGTTTTTCAACACTAACACAAGTGCGAAAAGTGGTTTTTCAACACTATCACAAGTGCAAAAAGTGTTTTTTCCACACTAATACAAGTGCAAAAGTGGTTTCCTGCACCAACACAAGTGCGAAAAGTGGTTTTTCAACACTATCACAAGTGCAAAAAGTGTTTTTTCCACACTAATACAAGTGCAAAGGTGGTTTCCTGCACCAACACAGGTGCGAAAAGTGGTTTTTCAACACTAACACAAGTGCAAAAAGTGGTTTTTCAACACTAACACAAGTGCGAAAAGTGGTTTTTCCACACTGATACAAGTGCAAATGTGGTTTCCTGCACCAACACAAGTGCGAAAAGTGGTTTTTCAACACTAACACAAGTGCGAAAAGTGGTTTTTCAACACTAACATAAGTGCGAAAAGTGGTTTTTCAACACTAACACAAGTGCGAAAAGTGGTTTTTCAACACTAACACAAGTGCAAAAAGTGTTTTTTCCACACTAGTACAAGTGCAAAAGTGGTTTCCTGCACCAACACAAGTGGGAAAAGTGGTTTTTCAACACTATCACAAGTGCAAAAAGTGTTTTTTCCACACTAATACAAGTGCAAAAGTGGTTTCCTGCACCAACACAAGTGCGAAAAGTGGTTTTTCAACACTATCACAAGTGCAAAAAGTGGTTTTTCAACACGAACACAAGTGCAAAAAGTGTTTTTTCCACACTAATACAAGTGCAAAAGTGGTTTCCTGCACCAACACAAGTGCGAAAAGTGGTTTTTCAACACTAACACAAGTGCGAAAAGTGGTTTTTCAACACTAACACAAGTGCAAAAAGTGTTTTTTCCACACTAATATAAGTGCAAAAGTGGTTTCCTGCACCAACACAAGTGCAAAAAGTGGTTTTTAACACAAACACAGGTGCGAAAAGTGTTTTTTCAACACTAACACAAGTGCGAAAAGTGGTTTTGCCACACTAATACAAGTGCAAAAGTGGTTTCCTGCACCAACACAAGTGCGAAAAGTGGTTTTTCCACACTAACACAAGTGCAAAAGTGGTTTCCTGCACCAACACACGTGCGAAAAGTGGTTTTTCAACACTAACAAGTGCGAAAAGTGGTTTTTCAACACTATCACAAGTGCAAAAAGTGTTTTTTCCACACTAATACAAGTGCAAAAGTGGTTTCCTGCACCAACACAGGTGCGAAAAGTGGTTTTTCAACACTAACACAAGTGCGAAAAGTGCTTTTTCCACACTAATACATGTGCAAAAGTGGTTTCCTGCACTAACACAAGTGCGAAAAGTGGTTTTTCCACACTAACACAAGTGCGAAAAGTGGTTTTTCAACACTATCACAAGTGCGAAAAGTGTTTTTTCCACACTAATACAAGTGCAAAAGTGGTTTCCTGCACCAACACAAGTCCGAAAAGTGGTTTTTCAACACTAATACAAGTGTGAAAAGTGGTTTTTCAACACTATCACAAGTGCAAAAGTGGTTTCCTGCACCAACACAAGTGCGAAAAGTGGTTTTTCAACACTAACACAAGTGCGAAAAGTGGTTTTTCAACATTAACACAAGTGCGAAAAAGTGGTTTTTCCACACTAATACAAGTGCAAAAGTGGGTTCCTGCACCAACACAAGTGCAAAAAGTGGTTTTTCAACACTAACACAAGTGCAAAAAGTGGTTTTTCAACACTAACACAAGTGCAAAAAGTGGTTTTTCCACACTAATACAAGTGCAAAAGTTGTTTCCTGCACCAACACAAGTGCGAAAAGTGGTTTTTCAACACTAACACAAGTGCGAAAGTGGTTTTTCTACAATATCACAAGTGCAAAAGTGGTTTCCTGCGCCAACACATGTGCGAAAAGTGGTTTTCCAACACTACCACAAGTGCAAAAAGTGTTTTTCCACACTAATACAAGTGCAAAAGTGGTTTCCTGCACCAACACAAGTGCGAAAAGTGTTTTTTCAACACCAACACAAGTGCGAAAAGTGGTTTTTAAACACTATCACAAGTGCAAAAAGTGTTTTTTCCACACTAATACAAGTGCAAAAGTGGTTTCCTGCACCAACACAAGTGCGAAAAGTGGTTTTTCAACACTAACACAAGTGCGAAAAGTGGTTTTTCCACACTAATACAAGTGCAAAAGTGTTTTTTACACACTAATACAAGTGCAAAAGTGGTTTCCTGCACCAACACAAGTGCGAAAAGTGGTTTTTCAACACTAACACAAGTGCGAAAAGTGGTTTTTCAACACAAACACAAGTGCGAAAAGTGGTTTTTCAACACTATCACAAGTGCAAAAAGTGTTTTTTCCACACTAATACAAGTGCAAAAGTGGTTTCCTGCACCAACATAAGGGCGAAAAGTGGTTTTTCAACACTAACACAAGTGCGAAAAGTGGTTTTTCAACACTATCACAAGTGCAAAAAGTGGTTTTTCAACACGAACACAAGTGCAAAAAGTGTTTTTTCCACACTAATACAAGTGCAAAAGTGGTTTCCTGCACCAACACAGGTGCGAAAAGTGGTTTTTCAACACTAACACAAGTGCGAAAAGTGGTTTTTCAACACTAACACAAGTGCAAAAAGTGTTTTTTCCACACTAATATAAGTGCAAAAGTGGTTTCCTGCACCAACACAAGTGCAAAAAGTGGTTTTTAACACAAACACAGGTGCGAAAAGTGTTTTTTCAACACTAACACAAGTGCGAAAAGTGGTTTTGCCACACTAATACAAGTGCAAAAGTGGTTTCCTGCACCAACACAAGTGCGAAAAGTGGTTTTTCAACACTAACACAAGTGCGAAAAGTGGTTTTTCCACACTAATACAAGTGCAAAAGTGGTTTCCTGCACCAACACACGTGCGAAAAGTGGTTTTTCAACACTAACAAGTGCGAAAAGTGGTTTTTCAACACTATCACAAGTGCAAAAAGTGTTTTTTCCACACTAATACAAGTGCAAAAGTGGTTTCCTGCACCAACACAGGTGCGAAAAGTGGTTTTTCAACACTAACACAAGTGCGAAAAGTGCTTTTTCCACACTAATACATGTGCAAAAGTGGTTTCCTGCACTAACACAAGTGCGAAAAGTGGTTTTTCCACACTAACACAAGTGCGAAAAGTGGTTTTTCAACACTATCACAAGTGCGAAAAGTGTTTTTTCCACACTAATACAAGTGCAAAAGTGGTTTCCTGCACCAACACAAGTGCGAAAAGTGGTTTTTCAACACTAATACAAGTGTGAAAAGTGGTTTTTCAACACTATCACAAGTGCAAAAGTGGTTTCCTGCACCAACACAAGTGCGAAAAGTGGTTTTTCAACACTAACACAAGTGCGAAAAGTGGTTTTTCAACATTAACACAAGTGCGAAAAAGTGGTTTTTCCACACTAATACAAGTGCAAAAGTGGGTTCCTGCACCAACACAAGTGCAAAAAGTGGTTTTTCAACACTAACACAAGTGCAAAAAGTGGTTTTTCAACACTAACACAAGTGCAAAAAGTGGTTTTTCCACACTAATACAAGTGCAAAAGTTGTTTCCTGCACCAACACAAGTGCGAAAAGTGGTTTTTCAACACTAACACAAGTGCGAAAGTGGTTTTTCTACAATATCACAAGTGCAAAAGTGGTTTCCTGCGCCAACACATGTGCGAAAAGTGGTTTTTCAACACTACCACAAGTGCAAAAAGTGTTTTTCCACACTAATACAAGTGCAAAAGTGGTTTCCTGCACCAACACAAGTGCGAAAAGTGTTTTTTCAACACCAACACAAGTGCGAAAAGTGGTTTTTAAACACTATCACAAGTGCAAAAAGTGTTTTTTCCACACTAATACAAGTGCAAAAGTGGTTTCCTGCACCAACACAAGTGCGAAAAGTGGTTTTTCAACACTAACACAAGTGCGAAAAGTGGTTTTTCAACACTAACACAAGTGCGAAACGTGGTTTTTCCACACTAATACAAGTGCAAAAGTGTTTTTTACACACTAATACAAGTGCAAAAGTGGTTTCCTGCACCAACACAAGTGCGAAAAGTGGTTTTTCAACACTAACACAAGTGCGAAAAGTGGTTTTTCAACACAAACACAAGTGCGAAAAGTGGTTTTTCAACACTATCACAAGTGCAAAAAGTGTTTTTTCCACACTAATACAAGTGCAAAAGTGGTTTCCTGCACCAACATAAGGGCGAAAAGTGGTTTTTCAACACCAACACAAGTGCGAAAAGTGGTTTTTCAACACTAACACAAGTGCAAAAAGTGTTTTTTCCACACTAATACAAGTGAAAAAGTGGTTTCCTGCACCAACACAAGTGCGAAAAGTGGTTTTTCAACACTAACACAAGTGCGAAAAGTGGTTTTTCAACACTATCACAAGTGCAAAAAGTGTTTTTTCCACACTAATACAAGTGCAAAAGTGGTTTCCTGCACCAACACAAGTGCGAAAAGTGGTTTTTCAACACTATCACAAGTGCAAAAAGTGTTTTTTCCACACTAATACAAGTGCAAAGGTGGTTTCCTGCACCAACACAGGTGCGAAAAGTGGTTTTTCAACACTAACACAAGTGCAAAAAGTGGATTTTCAACACTAACACAAGTGCGAAAAGTGGTTTTTCCACACTGATACAAGTGCAAATGTGGTTTCCTGCACCAACACAAGTGCGAAAAGTGGTTTTTCAACACTAACACAAGTGCGAAAAGTGGTTTTTCAACACTAACATAAGTGCGAAAAGTGGTTTTTCAACACTAACACAAGTGCGAAAAGTGGTTTTTCAACACTAACACAAGTGCAAAAAGTGTTTTTTCCACACTAGTACAAGTGCAAAAGTGGTTTCCTGCACCAACACAAGTGCGAAAAGTGGTTTTTCAACACTATCACAAGTGCAAAAAGTGTTTTTTCCACACTAATACAAGTGCAAAAGTGGTTTCCTGCACCAACACAAGTGCGAAAAGTGGTTTTTCAACACTATCACAAGTGCAAAAAGTGGTTTTTCAACACGAACACAAGTGCAAAAAGTGTTTTTTCCACACTAATACAAGTGCAAAAGTGGTTTCCTGCACCAACACAAGTGCGAAAAGTGGTTTTTCAACACTAACACAAGTGCGAAAAGTGGTTTTTCAACACTAACACAAGTGCAAAAAGTGTTTTTTCCACACTAATATAAGTGCAAAAGTGGTTTCCTGCACCAACACAAGTGCAAAAAGTGGTTTTTAACACAAACACATGCGAAAAGTGTTTTTTCAACACTAACACAAGTGCGAAAAGTGGTTTTGCCACACTAATACAAGTGCAAAAGTGGTTTCCTGCACCAACACAAGTGCGAAAAGTGGTTTTTCAACACTAACACAAGTGCGAAAAGTGGTTTTTCCACACTAATACAAGTGCAAAAGTGGTTTCCTGCACCAACACACGTGCGAAAAGTGGTTTTTCAACACTAACAAGTGCGAAAAGTGGTTTTTCAACACTATCACAAGTGCAAAAAGTGTTTTTTCCACACTAATACAAGTGCAAAAGTGGTTTCCTGCACCAACACAGGTGCGAAAAGTGGTTTTTCAACACTAACACAAGTGCGAAAAGTGCTTTTTACACACTAATACATGTGCAAAAGTGGTTTCCTGCACTAACACAAGTGCGAAAAGTGGTTTTTTCCACACTAACACAAGTGCGAAAAGTGGTTTTTCAACACTATCACAAGTGCGAAAAGTGTTTTTTCCACACTAATACAAGTGCAAAAGTGGTTTCCTGCACCAACACAAGTGCGAAAAGTGGTTTTTCAACACTAACACAAGTGTGAAAAGTGGTTTTTCAACACTATCACAAGTGCAAAAGTGGTTTCCTGCACCAACACAAGTGCGAAAAGTGGTTTTTCAACACTAACACAAGTGCGAAAAGTGGTTTTTCAACACTAACACAAGTGCGAAAAGTGGTTTTTCAACACTATCACAAGTGCAAAAAGTGTTTTTTCCACACTAATACAAGTGCAAAAGTGGTTTCCTGCACCAACACAAGTGCGAAAAGTGGTTTTTCAACACTAACACAAGTGCGAAAAGTGGTTTTTCAACATTAACACAGGTGCGAAAAAGTGGTTTTTCCACACTAATACAAGTGCAAAAGTGGGTTACTGCACCAACACAAGTGCAAAAAGTGGTTTTTCAACACTAATACAAGTGCAAAAGTGGGTTCCTGCACCAACACAAGTGCAAAAAGTGGTTTTTCAACACTAACAGAAGTGCGAAAAGTGGTTTTCCACACTAATACAACTGCAAAAGTGGTTTCCTGCACCAACACAGGTGCAAAAAGTGGTTTTTCAACACTAACACAAGTGCGAAAAGTGCTTTTTCCACACTAATACATGTGCAAAAGTGGTTTCCTGCACTAACACAAGTGCGAAAAGTGGTTTTTCCACACTAACACAAGTGCGAAAAGTGGTTTTTCAACACTATCACAAGTGCGAAAAGTGTTTTTTCCACACTAATACAAGTGCAAAAGTGGTTTCCTGCACCAACACAAGTGCGAAAAGTGGTTTTTCAACACTAACACAAGTGTGAAAAGTGGTTTTTCAACACTATCACAAGTGCAAAAGTGGTTTCCTGCACCAACACAAGTGCGAAAAGTGGTTTTTCAACACTAACACAAGTGCGAAAAGTGGTTTTTCAACACTAACACAAGTGCGAAAAGTGGTTTTTCAACACTATCACAAGTGCAAAAAGTGTTTTTTCCACACTAATACAAGTGCAAAAGTGGTTTCCTGCACCAACACAAGTGCGAAAAGTGGTTTTTCAACACTAACACAAGTGCGAAAAGTGGTTTTTCAACATTAACACAAGTGCGAAAAAGTGGTTTTTCCACACTAATACAAGTGCAAAAGTGGGTTCCTGCACCAACACAAGTGCAAAAAGTGGTTTTTCAACACTAACAGAAGTGCGAAAAGTGGTTTTTCAACACTATCACAAGTGCAAAAAGTGTTTTTTCCACACTAATACAAGTGCAAAAGTGGTTTCCTGCACCAACATAAGTGCGAAAAGTGGTTTTTCAACACTAACACAAGTGCGAAAAGTGGTTTTTCAACACTATCACAAGTACAAAAGTGGTTTCCTGCACCAACACAAGTGCGAAAAGTGGTTTTTCAACACTAACACAAGTGCGAAATGTGGTTTTTCCACACTAATACAAGTGCAAAAGTGGTTTCCTGCACCAACACAAGTGCGAAAAGTGGTTTTTCAACACTAACACAAGTGCAAAAAGTGTTTTTCCACACTAATACAAGTGCGAAAAGTGGTTTTTCAACACTAACACAAGTGCGAAAAGTGGTTTTTCCACACTAATACAAGTGCAAAAGTGGTTTCCTGCACCAACACAAGTGCGAAAAGTGGTTTTTCAACACTATCACAAGTGCAAAAAGTGTTTTTCCACACTAATACAAGTGCGAAAAGTGGTTTTTCAACACTATCACAAGTGCAAAAAGTGTTTTTTCCACATTAATACAAGTGCAAAAGTGGTTTCCTGCACCAACACAAGTGCAAAAAGTGGTTTTTCAACACTGACACAAGTGCGAAAAGTGGTTTTTCAACACTAACACAAGTGCAAAAAGTGGTTTTTCCACACTAATACAAGTGCAAAAGTTGTTTCCTGCACCAACACAAGTGCGAAAAGTGGTTTTTCAACACTAACACAAGTGCGAAAGTGGTTTTTCTACAATATCCCAAGTGCAAAAGTGGTTTCCTGCGCCAACACATGTGCGAAAAGTGGTTTTTCAACACTACCACAAGTGCAAAAAGTGTTTTTCCACACTAATACAAGTGCAAAAGTGGTTTCCTGCACCAACACAAGTGCGAAAAGTGTTTTTTCAACACCAACACAAGTGCGAAAAGTGGTTTTTAAACACTATCACAAGTGCAAAAAGTGTTTTTTCCACACTAATACAAGTGCAAAAGTGGTTTCCTGCACCAACACAAGTGCGAAAAGTGGTTTTTCAACATTAACACAAGTGCGAAAAGTGGTTTTTCCACACTAATACAAGTGCAAAAGTGGTTTCCTGCACCAACACAAGTGCGAAAAGTGGTTTTTCAACACTAACACAAGTGCGAAAAGTGGTTTTTCAACACTAACACAAGTGCGAAAAGTGGTTTTTCCACACTAATACAAGTGCAAAAGTGTTTTTTACACACTAATACAAGTGCAAAAGTGGTTTCCTGCACCAACACAAGTGCGAAAAGTGGTTTTTCAACACTAACACAAGTGCGAAAAGTGGTTTTTCAACACTATCACAAGTGCAAAAAGTGTTTTTTCCACACTAATACAAGTGCAAAAGTGGTTTCCTGCACCAACATAAGGGCGAAAAGTGGTTTTTCAACACTAACACAAGTGCGAAAAGTGGTTTTTCAACACTAACACAAGTGCAAAAAGTGTTTTTTCCACACTAATACAAGTGAAAAAGTGGTTTCCTGCACCAACACAAGTGCGAAAAGTGGTTTTTCAACACTAACACAAGTGCGAAAAGTGGTTTTTCAACACTATCACAAGTGCAAAAAGTGTTTTTTCCACACTAATACAAGTGCAAAAGTGGTTTCCTGCACCAACACAAGTGCGAAAAGTGGTTTTTCAACACTATCACAAGTGCAAAAAGTGTTTTTTCCACACTAATACAAGTGCAAAGGTGGTTTCCTGCACCAACACAGGTGCGAAAAGTGGTTTTTCAACACTAACACAAGTGCAAAAAGTGGTTTTTCAACACTAACACAAGTGCGAAAAGTGGTTTTTCCACACTGATACAAGTGCAAATGTGGTTTCCTGCACCAACACAAGTGCGAAAAGTGGTTTTTCAACACTAACACAAGTGCGAAAAGTGGTTTTTCAACACTAACATAAGTGCGAAAAGTGGTTTTTCAACACTAACACAAGTGCGAAAAGTGGTTTTTCAACACTAACACAAGTGCAAAAAGTGTTTTTTCCACACTAGTACAAGTGCAAAAGTGGTTTCCTGCACCAACACAAGTGCGAAAAGTGGTTTTTCAACACTATCACAAGTGCAAAAAGTGGTTTTTCAACACGAACACAAGTGCAAAAAGTGTTTTTTCCACACTAATACAAGTGCAAAAGTGGTTTCCTGCACCAACACAAGTGCGAAAAGTGGTTTTTCAACACTAACACAAGTGCGAAAAGTGGTTTTTCAACACTAACACAAGTGCAAAAAGTGTTTTTTCCACACTAATATAAGTGCAAAAGTGGTTTCCTGCACCAACACAAGTGCAAAAAGTGGTTTTTAACACAAACACAGGTGCGAAAAGTGTTTTTTCAACACTAACACAAGTGCGAAAAGTGGTTTTGCCACACTAATACAAGTGCAAAAGTGGTTTCCTGCACCAACACAAGTGCGAAAAGTGGTTTTTCAACACTAACACAAGTGCGAAAAGTGGTTTTTCCACACTAATACAAGTGCAAAAGTGGTTTCCTGCACCAACACACGTGCGAAAAGTGGTTTTTCAACACTAACAAGTGCGAAAAGTGGTTTTTCAACACTATCACAAGTGTGAAAAGTGGTTTTTCAACACTAACACAAGTGCGAAAAGTGGTTTTTCCAAACTAATACATGTGCAAAAGTGGTTTCCTGCACTAACACAAGTGCAAAAAGTGGTTTTTCCACACTAACACAAGAGCGAAAAGTGGTTTTTCAACACTATCACAAGTGCGAAAAGTGGTTTTTCAACACTAACACAAGTGCGAAAAGTGGTTTTTCAACACTATCACAAGTGCAAAAGTGGTTCCCTGCACCAACACAAGTGCGAAAAGTGGTTTTTCAACACTATCACAAGTGCAAAAAGTGGTTTTTCCACACTAATACAAGTGCAAAAGTGGTTTCCTGCACCAACACAAGTGCGAAAAGTGGTTTTTCAACACTAACATAAGTGCGAAAAGTGGTTTTTCCACACTAATACAAGTGCAAATGTGGTTTCCTGCACCAACACAAGTACAAAAAGTGGTTTTTCAACACTAACACAAGTGCGAAAAGTGGTTTTTCAACTCTATCACAAGTGCAAAAGTGGTTTCCTGCACCAACACAAGTGCGAAAAGTGGTTTTTCAACACTATCACAAGTGCAAAAAGTGGTTTTTCCACACTAATACAAGTGCAAAAGTGGTTTCCTGCACCAACACAAGTGCGAAAAGTGGTTTTTCAACACTACCACAAGTGCGAAAAGTGGTTTTTAAACATTAATATAAGTGCAAAAGTGGTTTCCTGCACCAATACAAGTGCGAGAAGTGGTTTTTCAACACTAACACAAGTGCGAAAAGTGGTTTTTCCACACTAATACAAGTGCAAAAGTGGTTTCCTGCACCAACACAAGTGTGAAAAGTGGTTTTTCAACACTAACACAAGTGCGAAAAGTGGTTTTTCCACACTAATACAAGTGCAAAAGTGGTTTCCTGTACCAACACAAGTGCGAAAAGTGGTTTTTCAACACTAACACAAGTGCGAAAAGTGGTTTTTCAACACTATCACAAGTGCAAAAGTGTTTTTTCCACACTAATACAAGTGCAAAAGTGGTTTCTTGCACCAACACAGGTGCGAAAAGTGGTTTTTCAACACTAACACAAGTGCGAAAAGTGGTTTTTCCACACTAATACAAGTGCAAAAGTGGTTTCCTGCACCAACTCAAGTGCGAAAAGTGGTTTTTCAACACTAACACAAGTGCGAAAAGTGGTTTTTCAACACTATCACAAGTGCAAAAAGTGTTTTTTCCACACTAATACAAGTGCAAAAGTGGTTTCCTGCACCAACACAGGTGCGAAAAGTGGTTTTTCAACACTAACACAAGTGCGAAAAGTGGTTTTTCAACACTATCACAAGTGCAAAAAGTGGTTTTTCAACACTAACACAAGTGCAAAAAGTGTTTTTTCCACACTAATACAAGTGAAAAAGTGGTTTCCTGCACCAACACAAGTGCGAAAAGTGGTTTTTCAACACTAACACAAGTGCGAAAAGTGGTTTTTCAACACTATCACAAGTGCAAAAAGTGTTTTTTCCACACTAATACAAGTGCAAAAGTGGTTTCCTGCACCAACACAAGCACGAAAAGTGGTTTTTCAACACTAACACAAGTGCGAAAAGTGGTTTTTCAACACTAACACAAGCGCAAAAAGTGTTTTTTCCACACTAATATACGTGCAAAAGTGGTTTCCTGCACCAACACAAGTGCGAAAAGTGGTTTTTCAACACTAACACAAGTGCGAAAAGTGGTTTTTCAACACTAACACAAGTGTGAAAAGTGGTTTTTCAACACTATCACAAGTGCAAAAAGTGTTTTTTCCACACTAATACAAGTGCAAAAGTGGTTTCCTGCACCAATACAAGTGCGAAAAGTGGTTTTTCAACACTAACACAAGTGCGAAAAGTGGTTTTTCAACATTAACACAAGTGCGAAAAAGTGGTTTTTCCACACTAATACAAGTGCAAAAGTGGGTTCCGGCACCAACGCAAGTGCAAAAAGTGGTTTTTCAACACTAACAGAAGTGCGAAAAGTGGTTTTTCAACACTATCACAAGTGCAAAAAGTGTTTTTTCCACACTTATACAAGTGCAAAAGTGGTTTCCTGCACCAACATAAGTGCGAAAAGTGGTTTTTCAACACTAACACAAATGCGAAAAGTGGTTTTTCAACACTATCACAAGTACAAAAGTGGTTTCCTGCACCAACACAAGTGCGAAAAGTGGTATTTCAACACTAACACAAGTGCGAACAGTGGTTTTTACAACACTATCACAAGTGCAAAAGTGGTTTCCTGCACCAACACAAGTGCGAAAAGTGGTTTTTCAACACTAACATAAGTGCGAAAAGTGTTTTTTCAACACTATCACAAGTGCAAAAAGTGTTTTTTCCACACTAATACAAGTGCAAAAGTGGTTTCCTGCACCAACACAAGTGCAAAAAGTGGTTTTTCAACACAAACACAAGTGCGAAAAGTGGTTTTCCACACTAATACAACTGCAAAAGTGGTTTCCTGCACCAACACAGGTGCGAAAAGTGGTTTTTCAACACTAACACAAGTGCGAAAAGTGCTTTTTCCACACTAATACATGTGCAAAAGTGGTTTCCTGCACTAACACAAGTGCGAAAAGTGGTTTTTCCACACTAACACAAGTGCGAAAAGTGGTTTTTCAACACTATCACAAGTGCGAAAAGTGTTTTTTCCACACTAATACAAGTGCAAAAGTGGTTTCCTGCACCAACACAAGTGCGAAAAGTGGTTTTTCAACACTAACACAAGTGTGAAAAGTGGTTTTTCAACACTATCACAAGTGCAAAAGTGGTTTCCTGCACCAACACAAGTGCGAAAAGTGGTTTTTCAACACTAACACAAGTGCGAAAAGTGGTTTTTCAACACTAACACAAGTGCGAAAAGTGGTTTTTCAACACTATCACAAGTGCAAAAAGTGTTTTTTCCACACTAATACAAGTGCAAAAGTGGTTTCCTGCACCAACACAAGTGCGAAAAGTGGTTTTTCAACACTAACACAAGTGCGAAAAGTGGTTTTTCAACATTAACACAAGTGCGAAAAAGTGGTTTTTCCACACTAATACAAGTGCAAAAGTGGGTTCCTGCACCAACACAAGTGCAAAAAGTGGTTTTTCAACACTAACAGAAGTGCGAAAAGTGGTTTTTCAACACTATCACAAGTGCAAAAAGTGTTTTTTCCACACTAATACAAGTGCAAAAGTGGTTTCCTGCACCAACATAAGTGCGAAAAGTGGTTTTTCAACACTAACACAAGTGCGAAAAGTGGTTTTTCAACACTATCACAAGTACAAAAGTGGTTTCCTGCACCAACCCAAGTGCGAAAAGTGGTTTTTCAACACTAACACAAGTGCGAAAAGTGGTTTTTCCACACTAATACAAGTGCAAAAGTGGTTTCCTGCACCAACACAAGTGCAAAAAGTGGTTTTTCAACACTAACAGAAGTGCGAAAAGTGGTTTTTCAACACTATCACAAGTGCAAAAAGTGTTTTTTCCACACTAATACAAGTGCAAAAGTGGTTTCCTGCACCAACATAAGTGCGAAAAGTGGTTTTTCAACACTAACACAAGTGCGAAAAGTGGTTTTTCAACACTATCACAAGTACAAAAGTGGTTTCCTGCACCAACACAAGTGCGAAAAGTGGTTTTTCAACACTAACACAAGTGCAAAAAGTGTTTTTCCACACTAATACAAGTGCGAAAAGTGGTTTTTCAACACTAACACAAGTGCGAAAAGTGGTTTTTCCACACTAATACAAGTGCAAAAGTGGTTTCCTGCACCAACACAAGTGCGAAAAGTGGTTTTTCAACACTATCACAAGTGCAAAAAGTGTTTTTCCACACTAATACAAGTGCGAAAAGTGGTTTTTCAACACTATCACAAGTGCAAAAAGTGTTTTTTCCACATTAATACAAGTGCAAAAGTGGTTTCCTGCACCAACACAAGTGCAAAAAGTGGTTTTTCAACACTGACACAAGTGCGAAAAGTGGTTTTTCAACACTAACACAAGTGCGAAAAGTGGTTTTTCAACACTAACACAAGTGCAAAAAGTGGTTTTTCCACACTAATACAAGTGCAAAAGTTGTTTCCTGCACCAACACAAGTGCGAAAAGTGGTTTTTCAACACTAACACAAGTGCGAAAAGTGGTTTTTCAACACTAACACAAGTGCGAAAAGTGGTTTTTCCACACTAATACAAGTGCAAAAGTGTTTTTTACACACTAATACAAGTGCAAAAGTGGTTTCCTGCACCAACACAAGTGCGAAAAGTGGTTTTTCAACACTAACACAAGTGCGAAAAGTGTTTTTTCCACACTAATACAAGTGCAAAAGTGGTTTCTTGCACCAACACAGGTGCGAAAAGTGGTTTTTCAACACTAACACAAGTGCGAAAAGTGGTTTTTCCACACTAATACAAGTGCAAAAGTGGTTTCCTGCACCAACTCAAGTGCGAAAAGTGGTTTTTCAACACTAACACAAGTGCGAAAAGTGGTTTTTCAACACTATCACAAGTGCAAAAAGTGTTTTTTCCACACTAATACAAGTGCAAAAGTGGTTTCCTGCACCAACACAGGTGCGAAAAGTGGTTTTTCAACACTAACACAAGTGCGAAAAGTGGTTTTTCAACACTATCACAAGTGCAAAAGTGTTTTTTCCACACTAATACAAGTGCAAAAGTGGTTTCTTGCACCAACACAGGTGCGAAAAGTGGTTTTTCAACACTAACACAAGTGCGAAAAGTGGTTTTTCCACACTAATACAAGTGCAAAAGTGGTTTCCTGCACCAACTCAAGTGCGAAAAGTGGTTTTTCAACACTAACACAAGTGCGAAAAGTGGTTTTTCAACACTATCACAAGTGCAAAAAGTGTTTTTTCCACACTAATACAAGTGCAAAAGTGGTTTCCTGCACCAACACAGGTGCGAAAAGTGGTTTTTCAACACTAACACAAGTGCGAAAAGTGGTTTTTCAACACTATCACAAGTGCAAAAAGTGGTTTTTCAACACTAACACAAGTGCAAAAAGTGTTTTTTCCACACTAATACAAGTGAAAAAGTGGTTTCCTGCACCAACACAAGTGCGAAAAGTGGTTTTTCAACACTAACACAAGTGCGAAAAGTGGTTTTTCAACACTATCACAAGTGCAAAAAGTGTTTTTTCCACACTAATACAAGTGCAAAAGTGGTTTCCTGCACCAACACAAGCACGAAAAGTGGTTTTTCAACACTAACACAAGTGCGAAAAGTGGTTTTTCAACACTAACACAAGCGCAAAAAGTGTTTTTTCCACACTAATATACGTGCAAAAGTGGTTTCCTGCACCAACACAAGTGCGAAAAGTGGTTTTTCAACACTAACACAAGTGCGAAAAGTGGTTTTTCAACACTAACACAAGTGTGAAAAGTGGTTTTTCAACACTATCACAAGTGCAAAAAGTGTTTTTTCCACACTAATACAAGTGCAAAAATGGTTTCCTGCACCAATACAAGTGCGAAAAGTGGTTTTTCAACACTAACACAAGTGCGAAAAGTGGTTTTTCAACATTAACACAAGTGCGAAAAAGTGGTTTTTCCACACTAATACAAGTGCAAAAGTGGGTTCCGGCACCAACGCAAGTGCAAAAAGTGGTTTTTCAACACTAACAGAAGTGCGAAAAGTGGTTTTTCAACACTATCACAAGTGCAAAAAGTGTTTTTTCCACACTTATACAAGTGCAAAAGTGGTTTCCTGCACCAACATAAGTGCGAAAAGTGGTTTTTCAACACTAACACAAATGCGAAAAGTGGTTTTTCAACACTATCACAAGTACAAAAGTGGTTTCCTGCACCAACACAAGTGCGAAAAGTGGTATTTCAACACTAACACAAGTGCGAACAGTGGTTTTTACAACACTATCACAAGTGCAAAAGTGGTTTCCTGCACCAACACAAGTGCGAAAAGTGGTTTTTCAACACTAACATAAGTGCGAAAAGTGTTTTTTCAACACTATCACAAGTGCAAAAAGTGTTTTTTCCACACTAATACAAGTGCAAAAGTGGTTTCCTGCACCAACACAAGTGCAAAAAGTGGTTTTTCAACACAAACACAAGTGCGAAAAGTGGTTTTCCACACTAATACAACTGCAAAAGTGGTTTCCTGCACCAACACAGGTGCGAAAAGTGGTTTTTCAACACTAACACAAGTGCGAAAAGTGCTTTTTCCACACTAATACATGTGCAAAAGTGGTTTCCTGCACTAACACAAGTGCGAAAAGTGGTTTTTCCACACTAACACAAGTGCGAAAAGTGGTTTTTCAACACTATCACAAGTGCGAAAAGTGTTTTTTCCACACTAATACAAGTGCAAAAGTGGTTTCCTGCACCAACACAAGTGCGAAAAGTGGTTTTTCAACACTAACACAAGTGTGAAAAGTGGTTTTTCAACACTATCACAAGTGCAAAAGTGGTTTCCTGCACCAACACAAGTGCGAAAAGTGGTTTTTCAACACTAACACAAGTGCGAAAAGTGGTTTTTCAACACTAACACAAGTGCGAAAAGTGGTTTTTCAACACTATCACAAGTGCAAAAAGTGTTTTTTCCACACTAATACAAGTGCAAAAGTGGTTTCCTGCACCAACACAAGTGCGAAAAGTGGTTTTTCAACACTAACACAAGTGCGAAAAGTGGTTTTTCAACATTAACACAAGTGCGAAAAAGTGGTTTTTCCACACTAATACAAGTGCAAAAGTGGGTTCCTGCACCAACACAAGTGCAAAAAGTGGTTTTTCAACACTAACAGAAGTGCGAAAAGTGGTTTTTCAACACTATCACAAGTGCAAAAAGTGTTTTTTCCACACTAATACAAGTGCAAAAGTGGTTTCCTGCACCAACATAAGTGCGAAAAGTGGTTTTTCAACACTAACACAAGTGCGAAAAGTGGTTTTTCAACACTATCACAAGTACAAAAGTGGTTTCCTGCACCAACACAAGTGCGAAAAGTGGTTTTTCAACACTAACACAAGTGCGAAAAGTGGTTTTTCCACACTAATACAAGTGCAAAAGTGGTTTCCTGCACCAACACAAGTGCAAAAAGTGGTTTTTCAACACTAACAGAAGTGCGAAAAGTGGTTTTTCAACACTATCACAAGTGCAAAAAGTGTTTTTTCCACACTAATACAAGTGCAAAAGTGGTTTCCTGCACCAACATAAGTGCGAAAAGTGGTTTTTCAACACTAACACAAGTGCGAAAAGTGGTTTTTCAACACTATCACAAGTACAAAAGTGGTTTCCTGCACCAACGCAAGTGCGAAAAGTGGTTTTTCAACACTAACACAAGTGCAAAAAGTGTTTTTCCACACTAATACAAGTGCGAAAAGTGGTTTTTCAACACTAACACAAGTGCGAAAAGTGGTTTTTCCACACTAATACAAGTGCAAAAGTGGTTTCCTGCACCAACACAAGTGCGAAAAGTGGTTTTTCAACACTATCACAAGTGCAAAAAGTGTTTTTCCACACTAATACAAGTGCGAAAAGTGGTTTTTCAACACTATCACAAGTGCAAAAAGTGTTTTTTCCACATTAATACAAGTGCAAAAGTGGTTTCCTGCACCAACACAAGTGCAAAAAGTGGTTTTTCAACACTGACACAAGTGCGAAAAGTGGTTTTTCAACACTAACACAAGTGCGAAAAGTGGTTTTTCAACACTAACACAAGTGCAAAAAGTGGTTTTTCCACACTAATACAAGTGCAAAAGTTGTTTCCTGCACCAACACAAGTGCGAAAAGTGGTTTTTCAACACTAACACAAGTGCGAAAGTGGTTTTTCTACAATATCCCAAGTGCAAAAGTGGTTTCCTGCGCCAACACATGTGCGAAAAGTGGTTTTTCAACACTACCACAAGTGCAAAAAGTGTTTTTCCACACTAATACAAGTGCAAAAGTGGTTTCCTGCACCAACACAAGTGCGAAAAGTGTTTTTTCAACACCAACACAAGTGCGAAAAGTGGTTTTTAAACACTATCACAAGTGCAAAAAGTGTTTTTTCCACACTAATACAAGTGCAAAAGTGGTTTCCTGCACCAACACAAGTGCGAAAAGTGGTTTTTCAACATTAACACAAATGCGAAAAGTGGTTTTTCCACACTAATACAAGTGCAAAAGTGGTTTCCTGCACCAACACAAGTGCGAAAAGTGGTTTTTCAACACTAACACAAGTGCGAAAAGTGGTTTTTCAACACTAACACAAGTGCGAAAAGTGGTTTTTCCACACTAATACAAGTGCAAAAGTGTTTTTTACACACTAATACAAGTGCAAAAGTGGTTTCCTGCACCAACACAAGTGCGAAAAGTGGTTTTTCAACACTAACACAAGTGCGAAAAGTGGTTTTTCAACACTATCACAAGTGCAAAAAGTGTTTTTTCCACACTAATACAAGTGCAAAAGTGGTTTCCTACACCAACATAAGGGCGAAAAGTGGTTTTTCAACACTAACACAAGTGCGAAAAGTGGTTTTTCAACACTAACACAAGTGCAAAAAGTGTTTTTTCCACACTAATACAAGTGAAAAAGTGGTTTCCTGCACCAACACAAGTGCGAAAAGTGGTTTTTCAACACTAACACAAGTGCGAAAAGTGGTTTTTCAACACTATCACAAGTGCAAAAAGTGTTTTTTCCACACTAATACAAGTGCAAAAGTGGTTTCCTGCACCAACACAAGTGCGAAAAGTGGTTTTTCAACACTATCACAAGTGCAAAAAGTGTTTTTTCCACACTAATACAAGTGCAAAGGTGGTTTCCTGCACCAACACAGGTGCGAAAAGTGGTTTTTCAACACTAACACAAGTGCAAAAAGTGGTTTTTCAACACTAACACAAGTGCGAAAAGTGGTTTTTCCACACTGATACAAGTGCAAATGTGGTTTCCTGCACCAACACAAGTGCGAAAAGTGGTTTTTCAACACTAACACAAGTGCGAAAAGTGGTTTCCTGCACCAACACAAGTGCGAAAAGTGGTTTTTCAACACTAACACAAGTGCGAAAAGTGGTTTTTCAACACTAACACAAGTGCAAAAAGTGTTTTTTCCACACTAATATAAGTGCAAAAGTGGTTTCCTGCACCAACACAAGTGCAAAAAGTGGTTTTTAACACAAACACAGGTGCGAAAAGTGTTTTTTCAACACTAACACAAGTGCGAAAAGTGGTTTTGCCACACTAATACAAGTGCAAAAGTGGTTTCCTGCACCAACACAAGTGCGAAAAGTGGTTTTTCAACACTAACACAAGTGCGAAAAGTGGTTTTTCCACACTAATACAAGTGCAAAAGTGGTTTCCTGCACCAACACACGTGCGAAAAGTGGTTTTTCAACACTAACAAGTGCGAAAAGTGGTTTTTCAACACTATCACAAGTGCAAAAATTGTTTTTTCCACACTAATACAAGTGCAAAAGTGGTTTCCTGCACCAACACAGGTGCGAAAAGTGGTTTTTCAACACTAACACAAGTGCGAAAAGTGCTTTTTCCACACTAATACATGTGCAAAAGTGGTTTCCTGCACTAACACAAGTGCGAAAAGTGGTTTTTCCACACTAACACAAGTGCGAAAAGTGGTTTTTCAACACTATCACAAGTGCGAAAAGTGTTTTTTCCACACTAATACAAGTGCAAAAGTGGTTTCCTGCACCAACACAAGTGCGAAAAGTGGTTTTTCAACACTAATACAAGTGTGAAAAGTGGTTTTTCAACACTATCACAAGTGCAAAAGTGGTTTCCTGCACCAACACAAGTGCGAAAAGTGGTTTTTCAACACTAACACAAGTGCGAAAAGTGGTTTTTCAACATTAACACAAGTGCGAAAAAGTGGTTTTTCCACACTAATACAAGTGCAAAAGTGGGTTCCTGCACCAACACAAGTGCAAAAAGTGGTTTTTCAACACTAACACAAGTGCAAAAAGTGGTTTTTCCACACTAATACAAGTGCAAAAGTTGTTTCCTGCACCAACACAAGTGCGAAAAGTGGTTTTTCAACACTAACACAAGTGCGAAAGTGGTTTTTCTACAATATCACAAGTGCAAAAGTGGTTTCCTGCGCCAACACATGTGCGAAAAGTGGTTTTTCAACACTACCACAAGTGCAAAAAGTGTTTTCCACACTAATACAAGTGCAAAAGTGGTTTCCTGCACCAACACAAGTGCGAAAAGTGTTTTTTCAACACCAACACAAGTGCGAAAAGTGGTTTTTAAACACTATCACAAGTGCAAAAAGTGTTTTTTCCACACTAATACAAGTGCAAAAGTGGTTTCCTGCACCAACACAAGTGCGAAAAGTGGTTTTTCAACACTAACACAAGTGCGAAAAGTGGTTTTTCAACACTAACACAAGTGCGAAACGTGGTTTTTCCACACTAATACAAGTGCAAAAGTGTTTTTTACACACTAATACAAGTGCAAAAGTGGTTTCCTGCACCAACACAAGTGCGAAAAGTGGTTTTTCAACACTAACACAAGTGCGAAAAGTGGTTTTTCAACACAAACACAAGTGCGAAAAGTGGTTTTTCAACACTATCACAAGTGCAAAAAGTGTTTTTTCCACACTAATACAAGTGCAAAAGTGGTTTCCTGCACCAACATAAGGGCGAAAAGTGGTTTTTCAACACTAACACAAGTGCGAAAAGTGGTTTTTCAACACTAACACAAGTGCAAAAAGTGTTTTTTCCACACCAATACAAGTGAAAAAGTGGTTTCCTGCACCAACACAAGTGCGAAAAGTGGTTTTTCAACACTAACACAAGTGCGAAAAGTGGTTTTTCAACACTATCACAAGTGCAAAAAGTGTTTTTTCCACACTAATACAAGTGCAAAAGTGGTTTCCTGCACCAACACAAGTGCGAAAAGTGGTTTTTCAACATTAACACAAATGCGAAAAGTGGTTTTTCCACACTAATACAAGTGCAAAAGTGGTTTCCTGCACCAACACAAGTGCGAAAAGTGGTTTTTCAACACTAACACAAGTGCGAAAAGTGGTTTTTCAACACTAACACAAGTGCGAAAAGTGGTTTTTCCACACTAATACAAGTGCAAAAGTGTTTTTTACACACTAATACAAGTGCAAAAGTGGTTTCCTGCACCAACACAAGTGCGAAAAGTGGTTTTTCAACACTAACACAAGTGCGAAAAGTGGTTTTTCAACACTATCACAAGTGCAAAAAGTGTTTTTTCCACACTAATACAAGTGCAAAAGTGGTTTCCTACACCAACATAAGGGCGAAAAGTGGTTTTTCAACACTAACACAAGTGCGAAAAGTGGTTTTTCAACACTAACACAAGTGCAAAAAGTGTTTTTTCCACACTAATACAAGTGAAAAAGTGGTTTCCTGCACCAACACAAGTGCGAAAAGTGGTTTTTCAACACTAACACAAGTGCGAAAAGTGGTTTTTCAACACTATCACAAGTGCAAAAAGTGTTTTTTCCACACTAATACAAGTGCAAAAGTGGTTTCCTGCACCAACACAAGTGCGAAAAGTGGTTTTTCAACACTATCACAAGTGCAAAAAGTGTTTTTTCCACACTAATACAAGTGCAAAGGTGGTTTCCTGCACCAACACAGGTGCGAAAAGTGGTTTTTCAACACTAACACAAGTGCAAAAAGTGGTTTTTCAACACTAACACAAGTGCGAAAAGTGGTTTTTCCACACTGATACAAGTGCAAATGTGGTTTCCTGCACCAACACAAGTGCGAAAAGTGGTTTTTCAACACTAACACAAGTGCGAAAAGTGGTTTCCTGCACCAACACAAGTGCGAAAAGTGGTTTTTCAACACTAACACAAGTGCGAAAAGTGGTTTTTCAACACTAACACAAGTGCAAAAAGTGTTTTTTCCACACTAATATAAGTGCAAAAGTGGTTTCCTGCACCAACACAAGTGCAAAAAGTGGTTTTTAACACAAACACAGGTGCGAAAAGTGTTTTTTCAACACTAACACAAGTGCGAAAAGTGGTTTTGCCACACTAATACAAGTGCAAAAGTGGTTTCCTGCACCAACACAAGTGCGAAAAGTGGTTTTTCAACACTAACACAAGTGCGAAAAGTGGTTTTTCCACACTAATACAAGTGCAAAAGTGGTTTCCTGCACCAACACACGTGCGAAAAGTGGTTTTTCAACACTAACAAGTGCGAAAAGTGGTTTTTCAACACTATCACAAGTGCAAAAATTGTTTTTTCCACACTAATACAAGTGCAAAAGTGGTTTCCTGCACCAACACAGGTGCGAAAAGTGGTTTTTCAACACTAACACAAGTGCGAAAAGTGCTTTTTCCACACTAATACATGTGCAAAAGTGGTTTCCTGCACTAACACAAGTGCGAAAAGTGGTTTTTCCACACTAACACAAGTGCGAAAAGTGGTTTTTCAACACTATCACAAGTGCGAAAAGTGTTTTTTCCACACTAATACAAGTGCAAAAGTGGTTTCCTGCACCAACACAAGTGCGAAAAGTGGTTTTTCAACACTAATACAAGTGTGAAAAGTGGTTTTTCAACACTATCACAAGTGCAAAAGTGGTTTCCTGCACCAACACAAGTGCGAAAAGTGGTTTTTCAACACTAACACAAGTGCGAAAAGTGGTTTTTCAACATTAACACAAGTGCGAAAAAGTGGTTTTTCCACACTAATACAAGTGCAAAAGTGGGTTCCTGCACCAACACAAGTGCAAAAAGTGGTTTTTCAACACTAACACAAGTGCAAAAAGTGGTTTTTCCACACTAATACAAGTGCAAAAGTTGTTTCCTGCACCAACACAAGTGCGAAAAGTGGTTTTTCAACACTAACACAAGTGCGAAAGTGGTTTTTCTACAATATCACAAGTGCAAAAGTGGTTTCCTGCGCCAACACATGTGCGAAAAGTGGTTTTTCAACACTACCACAAGTGCAAAAAGTGTTTTCCACACTAATACAAGTGCAAAAGTGGTTTCCTGCACCAACACAAGTGCGAAAAGTGTTTTTTCAACACCAACACAAGTGCGAAAAGTGGTTTTTAAACACTATCACAAGTGCAAAAAGTGTTTTTTCCACACTAATACAAGTGCAAAAGTGGTTTCCTGCACCAACACAAGTGCGAAAAGTGGTTTTTCAACACTAACACAAGTGCGAAAAGTGGTTTTTCAACACTAACACAAGTGCGAAACGTGGTTTTTCCACACTAATACAAGTGCAAAAGTGTTTTTTACACACTAATACAAGTGCAAAAGTGGTTTCCTGCACCAACACAAGTGCGAAAAGTGGTTTTTCAACACTAACACAAGTGCGAAAAGTGGTTTTTCAACACAAACACAAGTGCGAAAAGTGGTTTTTCAACACTATCACAAGTGCAAAAAGTGTTTTTTCCACACTAATACAAGTGCAAAAGTGGTTTCCTGCACCAACATAAGGGCGAAAAGTGGTTTTTCAACACTAACACAAGTGCGAAAAGTGGTTTTTCAACACTAACACAAGTGCAAAAAGTGTTTTTTCCACACCAATACAAGTGAAAAAGTGGTTTCCTGCACCAACACAAGTGCGAAAAGTGGTTTTTCAACACTAACACAAGTGCGAAAAGTGGTTTTTCAACACTATCACAAGTGCAAAAAGTGTTTTTTCCACACTAATACAAGTGCAAAAGTGGTTTCCTGCACCAACACAAGTGCGAAAAGTGGTTTTTCAACACTATCACAAGTGCAAAAAGTGTTTTTTCCACACTAATACAAGTGCAAAGGTGGTTTCCTGCACCAACACAGGTGCGAAAAGTGGTTTTTCAACACTAACACAAGTGCAAAAAGTGGTTTTTCAACACTAACACAAGTGCGAAAAGTGGTTTTTCCACACTGATACAAGTGCAAATGTGGTTTCCTGCACCAACACAAGTGCGAAAAGTGGTTTTTCAACACTAACACAAGTGCGAAAAGTGGTTTTTCAACACTAACATAAGTGCGAAAAGTGGTTTTTCAACACTAACACAAGTGCGAAAAGTGGTTTTTCAACACTAACACAAGTGCAAAAAGTGTTTTTTCCACACTAGTACAAGTGCAAAAGTGGTTTCCTGCACCAACACAAGTGCGAAAAGTGGTTTTTCAACACTATCACAAGTGCAAAAAGTGTTTTTTCCACACTAATACAAGTGCAAAAGTGGTTTCCTGCACCAACACAAGTGCGAAAAGTGGTTTTTCAACACTATCACAAGTGCAAAAAGTGGTTTTTCAACACGAACACAAGTGCAAAAAGTGTTTTTTCCACACTAATACAAGTGCAAAAGTGGTCTCCTGCACCAACACAAGTGCGAAAAGTGGTTTTTCAACACTAACACAAGTGCGAAAAGTGGTTTTTCAACACTAACACAAGTGCAAAAAGTGTTTTTTCCACACTAATATAAGTGCAAAAGTGGTTTCCTGCACCAACACAAGTGCAAAAAGTGGTTTTTAACACAAACACATGCGAAAAGTGTTTTTTCAACACTAACACTAGTGCGAAAAGTGGTTTTGCCACACTAATACAAGTGCAAAAGTGGTTTCCTGCACCAACACAAGTGCGAAAAGTGGTTTTTCAACACTAACACAAGTGCGAAAAGTGGTTTTTCCACACTAATACAAGTGCAAAAGTGGTTTCCTGCACCAACACACGTGCGAAAAGTGGTTTTTCAACACTAACAAGTGCGAAAAGTGGTTTTTCAACACTATCACAAGTGCAAAAAGTGTTTTTTCCACACTAATACAAGTGCAAAAGTGGTTTCCTGCACCAACACAGGTGCGAAAAGTGGTTTTTCAACACTAACACAAGTGCGAAAAGTGCTTTTTCCACACTAATACATGTGCAAAAGTGGTTTCCTGCACTAACACAAGTGCGAAAAGTGGTTTTTTCCACACTAACACAAGTGCGAAAAGTGGTTTTTCAACACTATCACAAGTGCGAAAAGTGTTTTTTCCACACTAATACAAGTGCAAAAGTGGTTTCCTGCACCAACACAAGTGCGAAAAGTGGTTTTTCAACACTAACACAAGTGTGAAAAGTGGTTTTTCAACACTATCACAAGTGCAAAAGTGGTTTCCTGCACCAACACAAGTGCGAAAAGTGGTTTTTCAACACTAACACAAGTGCGAAAAGTGGTTTTTCAACACTAACACAAGTGCGAAAAGTGGTTTTTCAACACTATCACAAGTGCAAAAAGTGTTTTTTCCACACTAATACAAGTGCAAAAGTGGTTTCCTGCACCAACACAAGTGCGAAAAGTGGTTTTTCAACACTAACACAAGTGCGAAAAGTGGTTTTTCAACATTAACACAGGTGCGAAAAAGTGGTTTTTCCACACTAATACAAGTGCAAAAGTGGGTTCCTGCACCAACACAAGTGCAAAAAGTGGTTTTTCAACACTAACAGAAGTGCGAAAAGTGGTTTTTCAACACTATCACAAGTGCAAAAAGTGTTTTTTCCACACTAATACAAGTGCAAAAGTGGTTTCCTGCACCAACATAAGTGCGAAAAGTGGTTTTTCAACACTAACACAAGTGCGAAAAGTGGTTTTTCAACACTATCACAAGTACAAAAGTGGTTTCCTGCACCAACACAAGTGCGAAAAGTGGTTTTTCAACACTAACACAAGTGCGAAAAGTGGTTTTTCCACACTAATACAAGTGCAAAAGTGGTTTCCTGCACCAACACAAGTGCGAAAAGTGGTTTTTCAACACTAACACAAGTGCAAAAAGTGTTTTTCCACACTAATACAAGTGCGAAAAGTGGTTTTTCAACACTAACACAAGTGCGAAAAGTGGTTTTTCCACACTAATACAAGTGCAAAAGTGGTTTCCTGCACCAACACAAGTGCGAAAAGTGGTTTTTCAACACTATCACAAGTGCAAAAAGTGTTTTTCCACACTAATACAAGTGCGAAAAGTGGTTTTTCAACACTATCACAAGTGCAAAAAGTGTTTTTTCCACATTAATACAAGTGCAAAAGTGGTTTCCTGCACCAACACAAGTGCAAAAAGTGGTTTTTCAACACTGACACAAGTGCGAAAAGTGGTTTTTCAACACTAACACAAGTGCGAAAAGTGGTTTTTCAACACTAACACAAGTGCAAAAAGTGGTTTTTCCACACTAATACAAGTGCAAAAGTTGTTTCCTGCACCAACACAAGTGCGAAAAGTGGTTTTTCAACACTAACACAAGTGCGAAAAGTGGTTTTTCCACACTAATACAAGTGCAAAAGTGGTTTCCTGCACCAACACACGTGCGAAAAGTGGTTTTTCAACACTAACAAGTGCGAAAAGTGTTTTTTCAACACTAATACAAGTGCAAAAGTGGTTTCCTGCACCAACACAAGTGCGAAAAGTGGTTTTTCAACACTAACACAAGTGCGAAAAGTGGTTTTTCCACACTAATACAAGTGCAAAAGTGGTTTCCTGCACCAACACACGTGCGAAAAGTGGTTTTTCAACACTAACAAGTGCGAAAAGTGGTTTTTCAACACTATCACAAGTGCAAAAAGTGTTTTTTCCACACTAATACAAGTGCAAAAGTGGTTTCCTGCACCAACACAGGTGCGAAAAGTGGTTTTTCAACACTAACACAAGTGCGAAAAGTGCTTTTTCCACACTAATACATGTGCAAAAGTGGTTTCCTGCACTAACACAAGTGCGAAAAGTGGTTTTTCCACACTAACACAAGTGCGAAAAGTGGTTTTTCAACACTATCACAAGTGCGAAAAGTGTTTTTTCCACACTAATACAAGTGCAAAAGTGGTTTCCTGCACCAACACAAGTGCGAAAAGTGGTTTTTCAACACTAATACAAGTGTGAAAAGTGGTTTTTCAACACTATCACAAGTGCAAAAGTGGTTTCCTGCACCAACACAAGTGCGAAAAGTGGTTTTTCAACACTAACACAAGTGCGAAAAGTGGTTTTTCAACATTAACACAAGTGCGAAAAAGTGGTTTTTCCACACTAATACAAGTGCAAAAGTGGGTTCCTGCACCAACACAAGTGCAAAAAGTGGTTTTTCAACACTAACACAAGTGCAAAAAGTGGTTTTTCCACACTAATACAAGTGCAAAAGTTGTTTCCTGCACCAACACAAGTGCGAAAAGTGGTTTTTCAACACTAACACAAGTGCGAAAGTGGTTTTTCTACAATATCACAAGTGCAAAAGTGGTTTCCTGCGCCAACACATGTGCGAAAAGTGGTTTTTCAACACTACCACAAGTGCAAAAAGTGTTTTCCACACTAATACAAGTGCAAAAGTGGTTTCCTGCACCAACACAAGTGCGAAAAGTGTTTTTTCAACACCAACACAAGTGCGAAAAGTGGTTTTTAAACACTATCACAAGTGCAAAAAGTGTTTTTTCCACACTAATACAAGTGCAAAAGTGGTTTCCTGCACCAACACAAGTGCGAAAAGTGGTTTTTCAACACTAACACAAGTGCGAAAAGTGGTTTTTCAACACTAACACAAGTGCGAAACGTGGTTTTTCCACACTAATACAAGTGCAAAAGTGTTTTTTACACACTAATACAAGTGCAAAAGTGGTTTCCTGCACCAACACAAGTGCGAAAAGTGGTTTTTCAACACTAACACAAGTGCGAAAAGTGGTTTTTCAACACAAACACAAGTGCGAAAAGTGGTTTTTCAACACTATCACAAGTGCAAAAAGTGTTTTTTCCACACTAATACAAGTGCAAAAGTGGTTTCCTGCACCAACATAAGGGCGAAAAGTGGTTTTTCAACACTAACACAAGTGCGAAAAGTGGTTTTTCAACACTAACACAAGTGCAAAAAGTGTTTTTTCCACACTAATACAAGTGAAAAAGTGGTTTCCTGCACCAACACAAGTGCGAAAAGTGGTTTTTCAACACTAACACAAGTGCGAAAAGTGGTTTTTCAACACTATCACAAGTGCAAAAAGTGTTTTTTCCACACTAATACAAGTGCAAAAGTGGTTTCCTGCACCAACACAAGTGCGAAAAGTGGTTTTTCAACACTATCACAAGTGCAAAAAGTGTTTTTTCCACACTAATACAAGTGCAAAGGTGGTTTCCTGCACCAACACAGGTGCGAAAAGTGGTTTTTCAACACTAACACAAGTGCAAAAAGTGGTTTTTCAACACTAACACAAGTGCGAAAAGTGGTTTTTCCACACTGATACAAGTGCAAATGTGGTTTCCTGCACCAACACAAGTGCGAAAAGTGGTTTTTCAACACTAACACAAGTGCGAAAAGTGGTTTTTCAACACTAACATAAGTGCGAAAAGTGGTTTTTCAACACTAACACAAGTGCGAAAAGTGGTTTTTCAACACTAACACAAGTGCAAAAAGTGTTTTTTCCACACTAGTACAAGTGCAAAAGTGGTTTCCTGCACCAACACAAGTGCGAAAAGTGGTTTTTCAACACTATCACAAGTGCAAAAAGTGTTTTTTCCACACTAATACAAGTGCAAAAGTGGTTTCCTGCACCAACACAAGTGCGAAAAGTGGTTTTTCAACACTATCACAAGTGCAAAAAGTGGTTTTTCAACACGAACACAAGTGCAAAAAGTGTTTTTTCCACACTAATACAAGTGCAAAAGTGGTCTCCTGCACCAACACAAGTGCGAAAAGTGGTTTTTCAACACTAACACAAGTGCGAAAAGTGGTTTTTCAACACTAACACAAGTGCAAAAAGTGTTTTTTCCACACTAATATAAGTGCAAAAGTGGTTTCCTGCACCAACACAAGTGCAAAAAGTGGTTTTTAACACAAACACATGCGAAAAGTGTTTTTTCAACACTAACACTAGTGCGAAAAGTGGTTTTGCCACACTAATACAAGTGCAAAAGTGGTTTCCTGCACCAACACAAGTGCGAAAAGTGGTTTTTCAACACTAACACAAGTGCGAAAAGTGGTTTTTCCACACTAATACAAGTGCAAAAGTGGTTTCCTGCACCAACACACGTGCGAAAAGTGGTTTTTCAACACTAACAAGTGCGAAAAGTGGTTTTTCAACACTATCACAAGTGCAAAAAGTGTTTTTTCCACACTAATACAAGTGCAAAAGTGGTTTCCTGCACCAACACAGGTGCGAAAAGTGGTTTTTCAACACTAACACAAGTGCGAAAAGTGCTTTTTCCACACTAATACATGTGCAAAAGTGGTTTCCTGCACTAACACAAGTGCGAAAAGTGGTTTTTTCCACACTAACACAAGTGCGAAAAGTGGTTTTTCAACACTATCACAAGTGCGAAAAGTGTTTTTTCCACACTAATACAAGTGCAAAAGTGGGTTCCTGCACCAACACAAGTGCGAAAAGTGGTTTTTCAACACTAACACAAGTGTGAAAAGTGGTTTTTCAACACTATCACAAGTGCAAAAGTGGTTTCCTGCACCAACACAAGTGCGAAAAGTGGTTTTTCAACACTAACACAAGTGCGAAAAGTGGTTTTTCAACACTAACACAAGTGCGAAAAGTGGTTTTTCAACACTATCACAAGTGCAAAAAGTGTTTTTTCCACACTAATACAAGTGCAAAAGTGGTTTCCTGCACCAACACAAGTGCGAAAAGTGGTTTTTCAACACTAACACAAGTGCGAAAAGTGGTTTTTCAACATTAACACAGGTGCGAAAAAGTGGTTTTTCCACACTAATACAAGTGCAAAAGTGGGTTCCTGCACCAACACAAGTGCAAAAAGTGGTTTTTCAACACTAACAGAAGTGCGAAAAGTGGTTTTTCAACACTATCACAAGTGCAAAAAGTGTTTTTTCCACACTAATACAAGTGCAAAAGTGGTTTCCTGCACCAACATAAGTGCGAAAAGTGGTTTTTCAACACTAACACAAGTGCGAAAAGTGGTTTTTCAACACTATCACAAGTACAAAAGTGGTTTCCTGCACCAACACAAGTGCGAAAAGTGGTTTTTCAACACTAACACAAGTGCGAAAAGTGGTTTTTCCACACTAATACAAGTGCAAAAGTGGTTTCCTGCACCAACACAAGTGCGAAAAGTGGTTTTTCAACACTAACACAAGTGCAAAAAGTGTTTTTCCACACTAATACAAGTGCGAAAAGTGGTTTTTCAACACTAACACAAGTGCGAAAAGTGGTTTTTCCACACTAATACAAGTGCAAAAGTGGTTTCCTGCACCAACACAAGTGCGAAAAGTGGTTTTTCAACACTATCACAAGTGCAAAAAGTGTTTTTCCACACTAATACAAGTGCGAAAAGTGGTTTTTCAACACTATCACAAGTGCAAAAAGTGTTTTTTCCACATTAATACAAGTGCAAAAGTGGTTTCCTGCACCAACACAAGTGCAAAAAGTGGTTTTTCAACACTGACACAAGTGCGAAAAGTGGTTTTTCAACACTAACACAAGTGCGAAAAGTGGTTTTTCAACACTAACACAAGTGCAAAAAGTGGTTTTTCCACACTAATACAAGTGCAAAAGTTGTTTCCTGCACCAACACAAGTGCGAAAAGTGGTTTTTCAACACTAACACAAGTGCGAAAAGTGGTTTTTCCACACTAATACAAGTGCAAAAGTGGTTTCCTGCACCAACACACGTGCGAAAAGTGGTTTTTCAACACTAACAAGTGCGAAAAGTGGTTTTTCAACACTATCACAAGTGCAAAAAGTGTTTTTTCCACACTAATACAAGTGCAAAAGTGGTTTCCTGCACCAACACAGGTGCGAAAAGTGGTTTTTCAACACTAACACAAGTGCGAAAAGTGCTTTTTCCACACTAATACATGTGCAAAAGTGGTTTCCTGCACTAACACAAGTGCGAAAAGTGGTTTTTCCACACTAACACAAGTGCGAAAAGTGGTTTTTCAACACTATCACAAGTGCGAAAAGTGTTTTTTCCACACTAATACAAGTGCAAAAGTGGTTTCCTGCACCAACACAAGTGCGAAAAGTGGTTTTTCAACACTAATACAAGTGTGAAAAGTGGTTTTTCAACACTATCACAAGTGCAAAAGTGGTTTCCTGCACCAACACAAGTGCGAAAAGTGGTTTTTCAACACTAACACAAGTGCAAAAAGTGGTTTTTCAACATTAACACAAGTGCGAAAAAGTGGTTTTTCCACACTAATACAAGTGCAAAAGTGGGTTCCTGCACCAACACAAGTGCAAAAAGTGGTTTTCCAACACTAACACAAGTGCAAAAAGTGGTTTTTCAACACTAACACAAGTGCAAAAAGTGGTTTTTCCACACTAATACAAGTGCAAAAGTTGTTTCCTGCACCAACACAAGTGCGAAAAGTGGTTTTTCAACACTAACACAAGTGCGAAAGTGGTTTTTCTACAATATCACAAGTGCAAAAGTGGTTTCCTGCGCCAACACATGTGCGAAAAGTGGTTTTTCAACACTACCACAAGTGCAAAAAGTGTTTTTCCACACTAATACAAGTGCAAAAGTGGTTTCCTGCACCAACACAAGTGCGAAAAGTGTTTTTTCAACACCAACACAAGTGCGAAAAGTGGTTTTTAAACACTATCACAAGTGCAAAAAGTGTTTTTTCCACACGAATACAAGTGCAAAAGTGGTTTCCTGCACCAACACAAGTGCGAAAAGTGGTTTTTCAACACTAACACAAGTGCGAAAAGTGGTTTTTCCACACTAATACAAGTGCAAAAGTGTTTTTTACACACTAATACAAGTGCAAAAGTGGTTTCCTGCACCAACACAAGTGCGAAAAGTGGTTTTTCAACACTAACACAAGTGCGAAAAGTGGTTTTTCAACACAAACACAAGTGCGAAAAGTGGTTTTTCAACACAATCACAAGTGCAAAAAGTGTTTTTTCCACACTAATACAAGTGCAAAAGTGGTTTCCTGCACCAACATAAGGGCGAAAAGTGGTTTTTCAACACTAACACAAGTGCGAAAAGTGGTTTTTCAACACTATCACAAGTGCAAAAAGTGGTTTTTCAACACGAACACAAGTGCAAAAAGTGTTTTTTCCACACTAATACAAGTGCAAAAGTGGTTTCCTGCACCAACACAAGTGCGAAAAGTGGTTTTTCAACACTAACACAAGTGCGAAAAGTGGTTTTTCAACACTAACACAAGTGCAAAAAGTGTTTTTTCCACACTAATATAAGTGCAAAAGTGGTTTCCTGCACCAACACAAGTGCAAAAAGTGGTTTTTAACACAAACACAGGTGCGAAAAGTGTTTTTTCAACACTAACACAAGTGCGAAAAGTGGTTTTGCCACACTAATACAAGTGCAAAAGTGGTTTCCTGCACCAACACAAGTGCGAAAAGTGGTTTTTCAACACTAACACAAGTGCGAAAAGTGGTTTTTCCACACTAATACAAGTGCAAAAGTGGTTTCCTGCACCAACACACGTGCGAAAAGTGGTTTTTCAACACTAACAAGTGCGAAAAGTGGTTTTTCAACACTATCACAAGTGCAAAAAGTGTTTTTTCCACACTAATACAAGTGCAAAAGTGGTTTCCTGCACCAACACAGGTGCGAAAAGTGGTTTTTCAACACTAACACAAGTGCGAAAAGTGCTTTTTCCACACTAATACATGTGCAAAAGTGGTTTCCTGCACTAACACAAGTGCGAAAAGTGGTTTTTCCACACTAACACAAGTGCGAAAAGTGGTTTTTCAACACTATCACAAGTGCGAAAAGTGTTTTTTCCACACTAATACAAGTGCAAAAGTGGTTTCCTGCACCAACACAAGTGCGAAAAGTGGTTTTTCAACACTAATACAAGTGTGAAAAGTGGATTTTCAACACTATCACAAGTGCAAAAGTGGTTTCCTGCACCAACACAAGTGCGAAAAGTGGTTTTTCAACACTAACACAAGTGCGAAAAGTGGTTTTTCAACATTAACACAAGTGCGAAAAAGTGGTTTTTCCACACTAATACAAGTGCAAAGGTGGGTTCCTGCACCAACACAAGTGCAAAAAGTGGTTTTTCAACACTAACACAAGTGCAAAAAGTGGTTTTTCAACACTAACACAAGTGCAAAAAGTGGTTTTTCCACACTAATACAAGTGCAAAAGTTGTTTCCTGCACCAACACAAGTGCGAAAAGTGGTTTTTCAACACTAACACAAGTGCGAAAGTGGTTTTTCTACAATATCACAAGTGCAAAAGTGGTTTCCTGCGCCAACACATGTGCGAAAAGTGGTTTTTCAACACTACCACAAGTGCAAAAAGTGTTTTTCCACACTAATACAAGTGCAAAAGTGGTTTCCTGCACCAACACAAGTGCGAAAAGTGTTTTTTCAACACCAACACAAGTGCGAAAAGTGGTTTTTAAACACTATCACAAGTGCAAAAAGTGGTTTTTCCACACTAATACAAGTGCAAAAGTGGTTTCCTGCACCAACACAAGTGCGAAAAGTGGTTTTTCAACACTAACACAAGTGCGAAAAGTGGTTTTTCAACACTAACACAAGTGCGAAACGTGGTTTTTCCACACTAATACAAGTGCAAAAGTGTTTTTTACACACTAATACAAGTGCAAAAGTGGTTTCCTGCACCAACACAAGTGCGAAAAGTGGTTTTTCAACACTAACACAAGTGCGAAAAGTGGTTTTTCAACACAAACACAAGTGCGAAAAGTGGTTTTTCAACACTATCACAAGTGCAAAAAGTGTTTTTTCCACACTAATACAAGTGCAAAAGTGGTTTCCTGCACCAACATAAGGGCGAAAAGTGGTTTTTCAACACTAACACAAGTGCGAAAAGTGGTTTTTCAACACTAACACAAGTGCAAAAAGTGTTTTTTCCACACTAATACAAGTGAAAAAGTGGTTTCCTGCACCAACACAAGTGCGAAAAGTGGTTTTTCAACACTAACACAAGTGCGAAAAGTGGTTTTTCAACACTATCACAAGTGCAAAAAGTGTTTTTTCCACACTAATACAAGTGCAAAAGTGGTTTCCTGCACCAACACAAGTGCGAAAAGTGGTTTTTCAACACTATCACAAGTGCAAAAAGTGTTTTTTCCACACTAATACAAGTGCAAAGGTGGTTTCCTGCACCAACACAGGTGCGAAAAGTGGTTTTTCAACACTAACACAAGTGCAAAAAGTGGTTTTTCAACACTAACACAAGTGCGAAAAGTGGTTTTTCCACACTGATACAAGTGCAAATGTGGTTTCCTGCACCAACACAAGTGCGAAAAGTGGTTTTTCAACACTAACACAAGTGCGAAAAGTGGTTTTTCAACACTAACATAAGTGCGAAAAGTGGTTTTTCAACACTAACACAAGTGCGAAAAGTGGTTTTTCAACACTAACACAAGTGCAAAAAGTGTTTTTTCCACACTAGTACAAGTGCAAAAGTGGTTTCCTGCACCAACACAAGTGCGAAAAGTGGTTTTTCAACACTATCACAAGTGCAAAAAGTGTTTTTTCCACACTAATACAAGTGCAAAAGTGGTTTCCTGCACCAACACAAGTGCGAAAAGTGGTTTTTCAACACTATCACAAGTGCAAAAAGTGGTTTTTCAACACGAACACAAGTGCAAAAAGTGTTTTTTCCACACTAATACAAGTGCAAAAGTGGTTTCCTGCACCAACACAAGTGCGAAAAGTGGTTTTTCAACACTAACACAAGTGCGAAAAGTGGTTTTTCAACACTAACACAAGTGCAAAAAGTGTTTTTTCCACACTAATATAAGTGCAAAAGTGGTTTCCTGCACCAACACAAGTGCAAAAAGTGGTTTTTAACACAAACACATGCGAAAAGTGTTTTTTCAACACTAACACAAGTGCGAAAAGTGGTTTTGCCACACTAATACAAGTGCAAAAGTGGTTTCCTGCACCAACACAAGTGCGAAAAGTGGTTTTTCAACACTAACACAAGTGCGAAAAGTGGTTTTTCCACACTAATACAAGTGCAAAAGTGGTTTCCTGCACCAACACAAGTGCGAAAAGTGGTTTTTCAACACTATCACAAGTGCAAAAAGTGGTTTTTCCACACTAATACAAGTGCAAAAGTGGTTTCCTGAACCAACACAAGTGCAAAAAGTGTTTTTCCACACTAATACAAGTGCGAAAAGTGGTTTTTCAACACTAACACAAGTGCGAAAAGTGGTTTTTCCACACTGATACAAGTGCAAAAGTGGTTTCCTGCACCAACACAAGTGCGAAAAGTGGTTTTTCAACACTATCACAAGTGCAAAAAGTGTTTTTCCACACTAATACAAGTGCGAAAAGTGGTTTTTCAACACTATCACAAGTGCAAAAAGTGTTTTTTCCACATTAATACAAGTGCAAAAGTGGTTTCCTGCACCAACACAAGTGCAAAAAGTGGTTTTTCAACACTGACACAAGTGCGAAAAGTGGTTTTTCAACACTAACACAAGTGCGAAAAGTGGTTTTTCAACACTAACACAAGTGCAAAAAGTGGTTTTTCCACACTAATACAAGTGCAAAAGTTGTTTCCTGCACCAACACAAGTGCGAAAAGTGGTTTTTCAACACTAACACAAGTGCGAAAAGTGGTTTTTCCACACTAATACAAGTGCAAAAGTGGTTTCCTGCACCAACACACGTGCGAAAAGTGGTTTTTCAACACTAACAAGTGCGAAAAGTGGTTTTTCAACACTATCACAAGTGCAAAAAGTGTTTTTTCCACACTAATACAAGTGCAAAAGTGGTTTCCTGCACCAACACAGGTGCGAAAAGTGGTTTTTCAACACTAACACAAGTGCGAAAAGTGCTTTTTCCACACTAATACATGTGCAAAAGTGGTTTCCTGCACTAACACAAGTGCGAAAAGTGGTTTTTCCACACTAACACAAGTGCGAAAAGTGGTTTTTCAACACTATCACAAGTGCGAAAAGTGTTTTTTCCACACTAATACAAGTGCAAAAGTGGTTTCCTGCACCAACACAAGTGCGAAAAGTGGTTTTTCAACACTAATACAAGTGTGAAAAGTGGTTTTTCAACACTATCACAAGTGGAAAAGTGGTTTCCTGCACCAACACAAGTGCGAAAAGTGGTTTTTCAACACTAACACAAGTGCGAAAAGTGGTTTTTCAACATTAACACAAGTGCGAAAAAGTGGTTTTTCCACACTAATACAAGTGCAAAAGTGGGTTCCTGCACCAACACAAGTGCAAAAAGTGGTTTTTCAACACTAACACAAGTGCAAAAAGTGGTTTTTCAACACTAACACAAGTGCAAAAAGTGGTTTTTCCACACTAATACAAGTGCAAAAGTTGTTTCCTGCACCAACACAAGTGCGAAAAGTGGTTTTTCAACACTAACACAAGTGCGAAAGTGGTTTTTCTACAATATCACAAGTGCAAAAGTGGTTTCCTGCGCCAACACATGTGCGAAAAGTGGTTTTTCAACACTACCACAAGTGCAAAAAGTGTTTTTCCACACTAATACAAGTGCAAAAGTGGTTTCCTGCACCAACACAAGTGCGAAAAGTGTTTTTTCAACACCAACACAAGTGCGAAAAGTGGTTTTTAAACACTATCACAAGTGCAAAAAGTGTTTTTTCCACACTAATACAAGTGCAAAAGTGGTTTCCTGCACCAACACAAGTGCGAAAAGTGGTTTTTCAACACTAACACAAGTGCGAAAAGTGGTTTTTCCACACTAATACAAGTGCAAAAGTGTTTTTTACACACTAATACAAGTGCAAAAGTGGTTTCCTGCACCAACACAAGTGCGAAAAGTGGTTTTTCAACACTAACACAAGTGCGAAAAGTGGTTTTTCAACACAAACACAAGTGCGAAAAGTGGTTTTTCAACACAATCACAAGTGCAAAAAGTGTTTTTTCCACACTAATACAAGTGCAAAAGTGGTTTCCTGCACCAACATAAGGGCGAAAAGTGGTTTTTCAACACTAACACAAGTGCGAAAAGTGGTTTTTCAACACTATCACAAGTGCAAAAAGTGGTTTTTCAACACGAACACAAGTGCAAAAAGTGTTTTTTCCACACTAATACAAGTGCAAAAGTGGTTTCCTGCACCAACACAAGTGCGAAAAGTGGTTTTTCAACACTAACACAAGTGCGAAAAGTGGTTTTTCAACACTAACACAAGTGCAAAAAGTGTTTTTTCCACACTAATATAAGTGCAAAAGTGGTTTCCTGCACCAACACAAGTGCAAAAAGTGGTTTTTAACACAAACACAGGTGCGAAAAGTGTTTTTTCAACACTAACACAAGTGTGAAAAGTGGTTTTGCAACACTAATACAAGTGCAAAAGTGGTTTCCTGCACCAACACAAGTGCGAAAAGTGGTTTTTCAACACTAACACAAGTGCGAAAAGTGGTTTTTCCACACTAATACAAGTGCAAAAGTGGTTTCCTGCACCAACACACGTCCGAAAAGTGGTTTTTCAACACTAACAAGTGCGAAAAGTGGTTTTTCAACACTATCACAAGTGCAAAAAGTGTTTTTTCCACACTAATACAAGTGCAAAAGTGGTTTCCTGCACCAACACAGGTGCGAAAAGTGGTTTTTCAACACTAACACAAGTGCGAAAAGTGCTTTTTCCACACTAATACATGTGCAAATGTGGTTTCCTGCACTAACACAAGTGCGAAAAGTGGTTTTTCCACACTAACACAAGTGCGAAAAGTGGTTTTTCAACACTATCACAAGTGCGAAAAGTGTTTTTTCCACACTAATACAAGTGCAAAAGTGGTTTCCTGCACCAACACAAGTGCGAAAAGTGGTTTTTCAACACTAATACAAGTGTGAAAAGTGGATTTTCAACACTATCACAAGTGCAAAAGTGGTTTCCTGCACCAACACAAGTGCGAAAAGTGGTTTTTCAACACTAACACAAGTGCGAAAAGTGGTTTTTCAACATTAACACAAGTGCGAAAAAGTGGTTTTTCCACACTAATACAAGTGCAAAAGTGGGTTCCTGCACCAACACAAGTGCAAAAAGTGGTTTTTCAACACTAACACAAGTGCAAAAAGTGGTTTTTCAACACTAACACAAGTGCAAAAAGTGGTTTTTCCACACTAATACAAGTGCAAAAGTTGTTTCCTGCACCAACACAAGTGCGAAAAGTGGTTTTTCAACACTAACACAAGTGCGAAAGTGGTTTTTCTACAATATCACAAGTGCAAAAGTGGTTTCCTGCGCCAACACATGTGCGAAAAGTGGTTTTTCAACACTACCACAAGTGCAAAAAGTGTTTTTCCACACTAATACAAGTGCAAAAGTGGTTTCCTGCACCAACACAAGTGCGAAAAGTGTTTTTTCAACACCAACACAAGTGCGAAAAGTGGTTTTTAAACACTATCACAAGTGCAAAAAGTGTTTTTTCCACACTAATACAAGTGCAAAAGTGGTTTCCTGCACCAACACAAGTGCGAAAAGTGGTTTTTCAACACTAACACAAGTGCGAAAAGTGGTTTTTCAACACTAACACAAGTGCGAAACGTGGTTTTTCCACACTAATACAAGTGCAAAAGTGTTTTTTACACACTAATACAAGTGCAAAAGTGGTTTCCTGCACCAACACAAGTGCGAAAAGTGGTTTTTCAACACTAACACAAGTGCGAAAAGTGGTTTTTCAACACAAACACAAGTGCGAAAAGTGGTTTTTCAACACTATCACAAGTGCAAAAAGTGTTTTTTCCACACTAATACAAGTGCAAAAGTGGTTTCCTGCACCAACATAAGGGCGAAAAGTGGTTTTTCAACACTAACACAAGTGCGAAAAGTGGTTTTTCAACACTAACACAAGTGCAAAAAGTGTTTTTTCCACACTAATACAAGTGAAAAAGTGGTTTCCTGCACCAACACAAGTGCGAAAAGTGGTTTTTCAACACTAACACAAGTGCGAAAAGTGGTTTTTCAACACTATCACAAGTGCAAAAAGTGTTTTTTCCACACTAATACAAGTGCAAAAGTGGTTTCCTGCACCAACACAAGTGCGAAAAGTGGTTTTTCAACACTATCACAAGTGCAAAAAGTGTTTTTTCCACACTAATACAAGTGCAAAGGTGGTTTCCTGCACCAACACAGGTGCGAAAAGTGGTTTTTCAACACTAACACAAGTGCAAAAAGTGGTTTTTCAACACTAACACAAGTGCGAAAAGTGGTTTTTCCACACTGATACAAGTGCAAATGTGGTTTCCTGCACCAACACAAGTGCGAAAAGTGGTTTTTCAACACTAACACAAGTGCGAAAAGTGGTTTTTCAACACTAACATAAGTGCGAAAAGTGGTTTTTCAACACTAACACAAGTGCGAAAAGTGGTTTTTCAACACTAACACAAGTGCAAAAAGTGTTTTTTCCACACTAGTACAAGTGCAAAAGTGGTTTCCTGCACCAACACAAGTGCGAAAAGTGGTTTTTCAACACTATCACAAGTGCAAAAAGTGTTTTTTCCACACTAATACAAGTGCAAAAGTGGTTTCCTGCACCAACACAAGTGCGAAAAGTGGTTTTTCAACACTATCACAAGTGCAAAAAGTGGTTTTTCAACACGAACACAAGTGCAAAAAGTGTTTTTTCCACACTAATACAAGTGCAAAAGTGGTTTCCTGCACCAACACAAGTGCGAAAAGTGGTTTTTCAACACTAACACAAGTGCGAAAAGTGGTTTTTCAACACTAACACAAGTGCAAAAAGTGTTTTTTCCACACTAATATAAGTGCAAAAGTGGTTTCCTGCACCAACACAAGTGCAAAAAGTGGTTTTTAACACAAACACATGCGAAAAGTGTTTTTTCAACACTAACACAAGTGCGAAAAGTGGTTTTGCCACACTAATACAAGTGCAAAAGTGGTTTCCTGCACCAACACAAGTGCGAAAAGTGGTTTTTCAACACTAACACAAGTGCGAAAAGTGGTTTTTCCACACTAATACAAGTGCAAAAGTGGTTTCCTGCACCAACACACGTGCGAAAAGTGGTTTTTCAACACTATCACAAGTGCAAAAAGTGTTTTTTCCACACTAATACAAGTGCAAAAGTGGTTTCCTGCACCAACACAGGTGCGAAAAGTGGTTTTTCAACACTAACACAAGTGCGAAAAGTGCTTTTTCCACACTAATACATGTGCAAAAGTGGTTTCCTGCACTAACACAAGTGCGAAAAGTGGTTTTTTCCACACTAACACAAGTGCGAAAAGTGGTTTTTCAACACTATCACAAGTGCGAAAAGTGTTTTTTCCACACTAATACAAGTGCAAAAGTGGTTTCCTGCACCAACACAAGTGCGAAAAGTGGTTTTTCAACACTAACACAAGTGTGAAAAGTGGTTTTTCAACACTATCACAAGTGCAAAAGTGGTTTCCTGCACCAACACAAGTGCGAAAAGTGGTTTTTCAACACTAACACAAGTGCGAAAAGTGGTTTTTCAACACTAACACAAGTGCGAAAAGTGGTTTTTCAACACTATCACAAGTGCAAAAAGTGTTTTTTCCACACTAATACAAGTGCAAAAGTGGTTTCCTGCACCAACACAAGTGCGAAAAGTGGTTTTTCAACACTAACACAAGTGCGAAAAGTGGTTTTTCAACATTAACACAGGTGCGAAAAAGTGGTTTTTCCACACTAATACAAGTGCAAAAGTGGGTTCCTGCACCAACACAAGTGCAAAAAGTGGTTTTTCAACACTAATACAAGTGCAAAAGTGGGTTCCTGCACCAACACAAGTGCAAAAAGTGGTTTTTCAACACTAACAGAAGTGCGAAAAGTGGTTTTCCACACTAATACAACTGCAAAAGTGGTTTCCTGCACCAACACAGGTGCGAAAAGTGGTTTTTCAACACTAACACAAGTGCGAAAAGTGCTTTTTCCACACTAATACATGTGCAAAAGTGGTTTCCTGCACTAACACAAGTGCGAAAAGTGGTTTTTCCACACTAACACAAGTGCGAAAAGTGGTTTTTCAACACTATCACAAGTGCGAAAAGTGTTTTTTCCACACTAATACAAGTGCAAAAGTGGTTTCCTGCACCAACACAAGTGCGAAAAGTGGTTTTTCAACACTAACACAAGTGTGAAAAGTGGTTTTTCAACACTATCACAAGTGCAAAAGTGGTTTCCTGCACCAACACAAGTGCGAAAAGTGGTTTTTCAACACTAACACAAGTGCGAAAAGTGGTTTTTCAACACTAACACAAGTGCGAAAAGTGGTTTTTCAACACTATCACAAGTGCAAAAAGTGTTTTTTCCACACTAATACAAGTGCAAAAGTGGTTTCCTGCACCAACACAAGTGCGAAAAGTGGTTTTTCAACACTAACACAAGTGCGAAAAGTGGTTTTTCAACATTAACACAAGTGCGAAAAAGTGGTTTTTCCACACTAATACAAGTGCAAAAGTGGGTTCCTGCACCAACACAAGTGCAAAAAGTGGTTTTTCAACACTAACAGAAGTGCGAAAAGTGGTTTTTCAACACTATCACAAGTGCAAAAAGTGTTTTTTCCACACTAATACAAGTGCAAAAGTGGTTTCCTGCACCAACATAAGTGCGAAAAGTGGTTTTTCAACACTAACACAAGTGCGAAAAGTGGTTTTTCAACACTATCACAAGTACAAAAGTGGTTTCCTGCACCAACACAAGTGCGAAAAGTGGTTTTTCAACACTAACACAAGTGCGAAAAGTGGTTTTTCCACACTAATACAAGTGCAAAAGTGGTTTCCTGCACCAACACAAGTGCGAAAAGTGGTTTTTCAACACTAACACAAGTGCAAAAAGTGTTTTTCCACACTAATACAAGTGCGAAAAGTGGTTTTTCAACACTAACACAAGTGCGAAAAGTGGTTTTTCCACACTAATACAAGTGCAAAAGTGGTTTCCTGCACCAACACAAGTGCGAAAAGTGGTTTTTCAACACTATCACAAGTGCAAAAAGTGTTTTTCCACACTAATACAAGTGCGAAAAGTGGTTTTTCAACACTATCACAAGTGCAAAAAGTGTTTTTTCCACATTAATACAAGTGCAAAAGTGGTTTCCTGCACCAACACAAGTGCAAAAAGTGGTTTTTCAACACTGACACAAGTGCGAAAAGTGGTTTTTCAACACTAACACAAGTGCGAAAAGTGGTTTTTCAACACTAACACAAGTGCAAAAAGTGGTTTTTCCACACTAATACAAGTGCAAAAGTTGTTTCCTGCACCAACACAAGTGCGAAAAGTGGTTTTTCAACACTAACACAAGTGCGAAAGTGGTTTTTCTACAATATCCCAAGTGCAAAAGTGGTTTCCTGCGCCAACACATGTGCGAAAAGTGGTTTTTCAACACTACCACAAGTGCAAAAAGTGTTTTTCCACACTAATACAAGTGCAAAAGTGGTTTCCTGCACCAACACAAGTGCGAAAAGTGTTTTTTCAACACCAACACAAGTGCGAAAAGTGGTTTTTAAACACTATCACAAGTGCAAAAAGTGTTTTTTCCACACTAATACAAGTGCAAAAGTGGTTTCCTGCACCAACACAAGTGCGAAAAGTGGTTTTTCAACATTAACACAAGTGCGAAAAGTGGTTTTTCCACACTAATACAAGTGCAAAAGTGGTTTCCTGCACCAACACAAGTGCGAAAAGTGGTTTTTCAACACTAACACAAGTGCGAAAAGTGGTTTTTCAACACTAACACAAGTGCGAAAAGTGGTTTTTCCACACTAATACAAGTGCAAAAGTGTTTTTTACACACTAATACAAGTGCAAAAGTGGTTTCCTGCACCAACACAAGTGCGAAAAGTGGTTTTTCAACACTAACACAAGTGCGAAAAGTGGTTTTTCAACACTATCACAAGTGCAAAAAGTGTTTTTTCCACACTAATACAAGTGCAAAAGTGGTTTCCTGCACCAACATAAGGGCGAAAAGTGGTTTTTCAACACTAACACAAGTGCGAAAAGTGGTTTTTCAACACTAACACAAGTGCAAAAAGTGTTTTTTCCACACTAATACAAGTGAAAAAGTGGTTTCCTGCACCAACACAAGTGCGAAAAGTGGTTTTTCAACACTAACACAAGTGCGAAAAGTGGTTTTTCAACACTATCACAAGTGCAAAAAGTGTTTTTTCCACACTAATACAAGTGCAAAAGTGGTTTCCTGCACCAACACAAGTGCGAAAAGTGGTTTTTCAACACTATCACAAGTGCAAAAAGTGTTTTTTCCACACTAATACAAGTGCAAAGGTGGTTTCCTGCACCAACACAGGTGCGAAAAGTGGTTTTTCAACACTAACACAAGTGCAAAAAGTGGTTTTTCAACACTAACACAAGTGCGAAAAGTGGTTTTTCCACACTGATACAAGTGCAAATGTGGTTTCCTGCACCAACACAAGTGCGAAAAGTGGTTTTTCAACACTAACACAAGTGCGAAAAGTGGTTTTTCAACACTAACATAAGTGCGAAAAGTGGTTTTTCAACACTAACACAAGTGCGAAAAGTGGTTTTTCAACACTAACACAAGTGCAAAAAGTGTTTTTTCCACACTAGTGCAAGTGCAAAAGTGGTTTCCTGCACCAACACAAGTGCGAAAAGTGGTTTTTCAACACTATCACAAGTGCAAAAAGTGTTTTTTCCACACTAATACAAGTGCAAAAGTGGTTTCCTGCACCAACACAAGTGCGAAAAGTGGTTTTTCAACACTATCACAAGTGCAAAAAGTGGTTTTTCAACACGAACACAAGTGCAAAAAGTGTTTTTTCCACACTAATACAAGTGCAAAAGTGGTTTCCTGCACCAACACAAGTGCGAAAAGTGGTTTTTCAACACTAACACAAGTGCGAAAAGTGGTTTTTCAACACTAACACAAGTGCAAAAAGTGTTTTTTCCACACTAATATAAGTGCAAAAGTGGTTTCCTGCACCAACACAAGTGCAAAAAGTGGTTTTTAACACAAACACAGGTGCGAAAAGTGTTTTTTCAACACTAACACAAGTGCGAAAAGTGGTTTTGCCACACTAATACAAGTGCAAAAGTGGTTTCCTGCACCAACACAAGTGCGAAAAGTGGTTTTTCAACACTAACACAAGTGCGAAAAGTGGTTTTTCCACACTAATACAAGTGCAAAAGTGGTTTCCTGCACCAACACACGTGCGAAAAGTGGTTTTTCAACACTAACAAGTGCGAAAAGTGGTTTTTCAACACTATCACAAGTGTGAAAAGTGGTTTTTCAACACTAACACAAGTGCGAAAAGTGGTTTTTCCAAACTAATACATGTGCAAAAGTGGTTTCCTGCACTAACACAAGTGCAAAAAGTGGTTTTTCCACACTAACACAAGAGCGAAAAGTGGTTTTTCAACACTATCACAAGTGCGAAAAGTGGTTTTTCAACACTAACACAAGTGCGAAAAGTGGTTTTTCAACACTATCACAAGTGCAAAAGTGGTTCCCTGCACCAACACAAGTGCGAAAAGTGGTTTTTCAACACTATCACAGGTGCAAAAAGTGGTTTTTCCACACTAATACAAGTGCAAAAGTGGTTTCCTGCACCAACACAAGTGCGAAAAGTGGTTTTTCAACACTAACATAAGTGCGAAAAGTGGTTTTTCCACACTAATACAAGTGCAAATGTGGTTTCCTGCACCAACACAAGTACGAAAAGTGGTTTTTCAACACTAACACAAGTGCGAAAAGTGGTTTTTCAACTCTATCACAAGTGCAAAAGTGGTTTCCTGCACCAACACAAGTGCGAAAAGTGGTTTTTCAACACTATCACAAGTGCAAAAAGTGGTTTTTCCACACTAATACAAGTGCAAAAGTGGTTTCCTGCACCAACACAAGTGCGAAAAGTGGTTTTTCAACACTACCACAAGTGCGAAAAGTGGTTTTTCCACATTAATATAAGTGCAAAAGTGGTTTCCTGCACCAATACAAGTGCGAGAAGTGGTTTTTCAACACTAACACAAGTACGAAAAGTGGTTTTTCCACACTAATACAAGTGCAAAAGTGGTTTCCTGCACCAACACAAGTGTGAAAAGTGGTTTTTCAACACTAACACAAGTGCGAAAAGTGGTTTTTCCACACTAATACAAGTGCAAAAGTGGTTTCCTGTACCAACACAAGTGCGAAAAGTGGTTTTTCAACACTAACACAAGTGCGAAAAGTGGTTTTTCAACACTATCACAAGTGCAAAAGTGTTTTTTCCACACTAATACAAGTGCAAAAGTGGTTTCTTGCACCAACACAGGTGCGAAAAGTGGTTTTTCAACACTAACACAAGTGCGAAAAGTGGTTTTTCCACCCTAATACAAGTGCAAAAGTGGTTTCCTGCACCAACTCAAGTGCGAAAAGTGGTTTTTCAACACTAACACAAGTGCGAAAAGTGGTTTTTCAACACTATCACAAGTGCAAAAAGTGTTTTTTCCACACTAATACAAGTGCAAAAGTGGTTTCCTGCACCAACACAGGTGCGAAAAGTGGTTTTTCAACACTAACACAAGTGCGAAAAGTGGTTTTTCAACACTATCACAAGTGCAAAAAGTGGTTTTTCAACACTAACACAAGTGCAAAAAGTGTTTTTTCCACACTAATACAAGTGAAAAAGTGGTTTCCTGCACCAACACAAGTGCGAAAAGTGGTTTTTCAACACTAACACAAGTGCGAAAAGTGGTTTTTCAACACTATCACAAGTGCAAAAAGTGTTTTTTCCACACTAATACAAGTGCAAAAGTGGTTTCCTGCACCAACACAAGCACGAAAAGTGGTTTTTCAACACTAACACAAGTGCGAAAAGTGGTTTTTCAACACTAACACAAGCGCAAAAAGTGTTTTTTCCACACTAATATACGTGCAAAAGTGGTTTCCTGCACCAACACAAGTGCGAAAAGTGGTTTTTCAACACTAACACAAGTGCGAAAAGTGGTTTTTCAACACTAACACAAGTGTGAAAAGTGGTTTTTCAACACTATCACAAGTGCAAAAAGTGTTTTTTCCACACTAATACAAGTGCAAAAGTGGTTTCCTGCACCAATACAAGTGCGAAAAGTGGTTTTTCAACACTAACACAAGTGCGAAAAGTGGTTTTTCAACATTAACACAAGTGCGAAAAAGTGGTTTTTCCACACTAATACAAGTGCAAAAGTGGGTTCCTGCACCAACGCAAGTGCAAAAAGTGGTTTTTCAACACTAACAGAAGTGCGAAAAGTGGTTTTTCAACACTATCACAAGTGCAAAAAGTGTTTTTTCCACACTTATACAAGTGCAAAAGTGGTTTCCTGCACCAACATAAGTGCGAAAAGTGGTTTTTCAACACTAACACAAATGCGAAAAGTGGATTTTCAACACTATCACAAGTGCAAAAGTGGTTTCCTGCACCAACACAAGTGCGAAAAGTGGTTTTTCAACACTAACATAAGTGCGAAAAGTGTTTTTTCAACACTATCACAAGTGCAAAAAGTGTTTTTTCCACACTAATACAAGTGCAAAAGTGGTTTCCTGCACCAACACAAGTGCAAAAAGTGGTTTTTCAACACAAACACAAGTGCGAAAAGTGGTTTTTCCACACTAATACAACTGCAAAAGTGGTTTCCTGCACCAACACAGGTGCGAAAAGTGGTTTTTCAACACTAACACAAGTGCGAAAAGTGCTTTTTCCACACTAATACATGTGCAAAAGTGGTTTCCTGCACTAACACAAGTGCGAAAAGTGGTTTTTCCACACTAACACAAGTGCGAAAAGTGGTTTTTCAACACTATCACAAGTGCGAAAAGTGTTTTTTCCACACTAATACAAGTGCAAAAGTGGTTTCCTGCACCAACACAAGTGCGAAAAGTGGTTTTTCAACACTAACACAAGTGTGAAAAGTGGTTTTTCAACACTATCACAAGTGCAAAAGTGGTTTCCTGCACCAACACAAGTGCGAAAAGTGGTTTTTCAACACTAACACAAGTGCGAAAAGTGGTTTTTCAACACTAACACAAGTGCGAAAAGTGGTTTTTCAACACTATCACAAGTGCAAAAAGTGTTTTTTCCACACTAATACAAGTGCAAAAGTGGTTTCCTGCACCAACACAAGTGCGAAAAGTGGTTTTTCAACACTAACACAAGTGCGAAAAGTGGTTTTTCAACATTAACACAAGTGCGAAAAAGTGGTTTTTCCACACTAATACAAGTGCAAAAGTGGGTTCCTGCACCAACACAAGTGCAAAAAGTGGTTTTTCAACACTAACAGAAGTGCGAAAAGTGGTTTTTCAACACTATCACAAGTGCAAAAAGTGTTTTTTCCACACTAATACAAGTGCAAAAGTGGTTTCCTGCACCAACATAAGTGCGAAAAGTGGTTTTTCAACACTAACACAAGTGCGAAAAGTGGTTTTTCAACACTATCACAAGTACAAAAGTGGTTTCCTGCACCAACACAAGTGCGAAAAGTGGTTTTTCAACACTAACACAAGTGCGAAAAGTGGTTTTTCCACACTAATACAAGTGCAAAAGTGGTTTCCTGCACCAACACAAGTGCAAAAAGTGGTTTTTCAACACTAACAGAAGTGCGAAAAGTGGTTTTTCAACACTATCACAAGTGCAAAAAGTGTTTTTTCCACACTAATACAAGTGCAAAAGTGGTTTCCTGCACCAACATAAGTGCGAAAAGTGGTTTTTCAACACTAACACAAGTGCGAAAAGTGGTTTTTCAACACTATCACAAGTACAAAAGTGGTTTCCTGCACCAACACAAGTGCGAAAAGTGGTTTTTCAACACTAACACAAGTGCAAAAAGTGTTTTTCCACACTAATACAAGTGCGAAAAGTGGTTTTTCAACACTAACACAAGTGCGAAAAGTGGTTTTTCCACACTAATACAAGTGCAAAAGTGGTTTCCTGCACCAACACAAGTGCGAAAAGTGGTTTTTCAACACTATCACAAGTGCAAAAAGTGTTTTTCCACACTAATACAAGTGCGAAAAGTGGTTTTTCAACACTATCACAAGTGCAAAAAGTGTTTTTTCCACATTAATACAAGTGCAAAAGTGGTTTCCTGCACCAACACAAGTGCAAAAAGTGGTTTTTCAACACTGACACAAGTGCGAAAAGTGGTTTTTCAACACTAACACAAGTGCGAAAAGTGGTTTTTCAACACTAACACAAGTGCAAAAAGTGGTTTTTCCACACTAATACAAGTGCAAAAGTTGTTTCCTGCACCAACACAAGTGCGAAAAGTGGTTTTTCAACACTAACACAAGTGCGAAAGTGGTTTTTCTACAATATCCCAAGTGCAAAAGTGGTTTCCTGCGCCAACACATGTGCGAAAAGTGGTTTTTCAACACTACCACAAGTGCAAAAAGTGTTTTTCCACACTAATACAAGTGCAAAAGTGGTTTCCTGCACCAACACAAGTGCGAAAAGTGTTTTTTCAACACCAACACAAGTGCGAAAAGTGGTTTTTAAACACTATCACAAGTGCAAAAAGTGTTTTTTCCACACTAATACAAGTGCAAAAGTGGTTTCCTGCACCAACACAAGTGCGAAAAGTGGTTTTTCAACATTAACACAAGTGCGAAAAGTGGTTTTTCCACACTAATACAAGTGCAAAAGTGGTTTCCTGCACCAACACAAGTGCGAAAAGTGGTTTTTCAACACTAACACAAGTGCGAAAAGTGGTTTTTCAACACTAACACAAGTGCGAAAAGTGGTTTTTCCACACTAATACAAGTGCAAAAGTGTTTTTTACACACTAATACAAGTGCAAAAGTGGTTTCCTGCACCAACACAAGTGCGAAAAGTGGTTTTTCAACACTAACACAAGTGCGAAAAGTGGTTTTTCAACACTATCACAAGTGCAAAAAGTGTTTTTTCCACACTAATACAAGTGCAAAAGTGGTTTCCTGCACCAACACAAGTGCGAAAAGTGGTTTTTCAACACTAACACAAGTGCGAAAAGTGGTTTTTCAACACTAACATAAGTGCGAAAAGTGGTTTTTCAACACTAACACAAGTGCGAAAAGTGGTTTTTCAACACTAACACAAGTGCAAAAAGTGTTTTTTCCACACTAGTACAAGTGCAAAAGTGGTTTCCTGCACCAACACAAGTGCGAAAAGTGGTTTTTCAACACTATCACAAGTGCAAAAAGTGTTTTTTCCACACTAATACAAGTGCAAAAGTGGTTTCCTGCACCAACACAAGTGCGAAAAGTGGTTTTTCAACACTATCACAAGTGCAAAAAGTGGTTTTTCAACACGAACACAAGTGCAAAAAGTGTTTTTTCCACACTAATACAAGTGCAAAAGTGGTTTCCTGCACCAACACAAGTGCGAAAAGTGGTTTTTCAACACTAACACAAGTGCGAAAAGTGGTTTTTCAACACTAACACAAGTGCAAAAAGTGTTTTTTCCACACTAATATAAGTGCAAAAGTGGTTTCCTGCACCAACACAAGTGCAAAAAGTGGTTTTTAACACAAACACAGGTGCGAAAAGTGTTTTTTCAACACTAACACAAGTGCGAAAAGTGGTTTTGCCACACTAATACAAGTGCAAAAGTGGTTTCCTGCACCAACACAAGTGCGAAAAGTGGTTTTTCAACACTAACACAAGTGCGAAAAGTGGTTTTTCCACACTAATACAAGTGCAAAAGTGGTTTCCTGCACCAACACACGTGCGAAAAGTGGTTTTTCAACACTAACAAGTGCGAAAAGTGGTTTTTCAACACTATCACAAGTGCAAAAAGTGTTTTTTCCACACTAATACAAGTGCAAAAGTGGTTTCCTGCACCAACACAGGTGCGAAAAGTGGTTTTTCAACACTAACACAAGTGCGAAAAGTGCTTTTTCCACACTAATACATGTGCAAAAGTGGTTTCCTGCACTAACACAAGTGCGAAAAGTGGTTTTTCCACACTAACACAAGTGCGAAAAGTGGTTTTTCAACACTATCACAAGTGCGAAAAGTGTTTTTTCCACACTAATACAAGTGCAAAAGTGGTTTCCTGCACCAACACAAGTGCGAAAAGTGGTTTTTCAACACTAATACAAGTGTGAAAAGTGGTTTTTCAACACTATCACAAGTGCAAAAGTGGTTTCCTGCACCAACACAAGTGCGAAAAGTGGTTTTTCAACACTAACACAAGTGCGAAAAGTGGTTTTTCAACATTAACACAAGTGCGAAAAAGTGGTTTTTCCACACTAATACAAGTGCAAAAGTGGGTTCCTGCACCAACACAAGTGCAAAAAGTGGTTTTTCAACACTAACACAAGTGCAAAAAGTGGTTTTTCAACACTAACACAAGTGCAAAAAGTGGTTTTTCCACAATAATACAAGTGCAAAAGTTGTTTCCTGCACCAACACAAGTGCGAAAAGTGGTTTTTCAACACTAACACAAGTGCGAAAGTGGTTTTTCTACAATATCACAAGTGCAAAAGTGGTTTCCTGCGCCAACACATGTGCGAAAAGTGGTTTTTCAACACTACCACAAGTGCAAAAAGTGTTTTTCCACACTAATACAAGTGCAAAAGTGGTTTCCTGCACCAACACAAGTGCGAAAAGTGTTTTTTCAACACCAACACAAGTGCGAAAAGTGGTTTTTAAACACTATCACAAGTGCAAAAAGTGTTTTTCCACACTAATACAAGTGCAAAAGTGGTTTCCTGCACCAACACAAGTGCGAAAAGTGGTTTTTCAACACTAACACAAGTGCGAAAAGTGGTTTTTCAACACTAACACAAGTGCGAAAAGTGGTTTTTCCACACTAATACAAGTGCAAAAGTGTTTTTTACACACTAATACAAGTGCAAAAGTGGTTTCCTGCACCAACACAAGTGCGAAAAGTGGTTTTTCAACACTAACACAAGTGCGAAAAGTGGTTTTTCAACACAAACACAAGTGCGAAAAGTGGTTTTTCAACACTATCACAAGTGCAAAAAGTGTTTTTTCCACACTAATACAAGTGCAAAAGTGGTTTCCTGCACCAACATAAGGGCGAAAAGTGGTTTTTCAACACTAACACAAGTGCGAAAAGTGGTTTTTCAACACTATCACAAGTGCAAAAAGTGTTTTTTCCACACTAATACAAGTGCAAAAGTGGTTTCCTGCACCAACACAAGTGCGAAAAGTGGTTTTTCAACACTAACACAAGTGCGAAAGTGGTTTTTCTACAATATCCCAAGTGCAAAAGTGGTTTCCTGCGCCAACACATGTGCGAAAAGTGGTTTTTCAACACTACCACAAGTGCAAAAAGTGTTTTTCCACACTAATACAAGTGCAAAAGTGGTTTCCTGCACCAACACAAGTGCGAAAAGTGTTTTTTCAACACCAACACAAGTGCGAAAAGTGGTTTTTAAACACTATCACAAGTGCAAAAAGTGTTTTTTCCACACTAATACAAGTGCAAAAGTGGTTTCCTGCACCAACACAAGTGCGAAAAGTGGTTTTTCAACATTAACACAAGTGCGAAAAGTGGTTTTTCCACACTAATACAAGTGCAAAAGTGGTTTCCTGCACCAACACAAGTGCGAAAAGTGGTTTTTCAACACTAACACAAGTGCGAAAAGTGGTTTTTCAACACTAACACAAGTGCGAAAAGTGGTTTTTCCACACTAATACAAGTGCAAAAGTGTTTTTTACACACTAATACAAGTGCAAAAGTGGTTTCCTGCACCAACACAAGTGCGAAAAGTGGTTTTTCAACACTAACACAAGTGCGAAAAGTGGTTTTTCAACACTATCACAAGTGCAAAAAGTGTTTTTTCCACACTAATACAAGTGCAAAAGTGGTTTCCTGCACCAACACAAGTGCGAAAAGTGGTTTTTCAACACTAACACAAGTGCGAAAAGTGGTTTTTCAACACTAACATAAGTGCGAAAAGTGGTTTTTCAACACTAACACAAGTGCGAAAAGTGGTTTTTCAACACTAACACAAGTGCAAAAAGTGTTTTTTCCACACTAGTACAAGTGCAAAAGTGGTTTCCTGCACCAACACAAGTGCGAAAAGTGGTTTTTCAACACTATCACAAGTGCAAAAAGTGTTTTTTCCACACTAATACAAGTGCAAAAGTGGTTTCCTGCACCAACACAAGTGCGAAAAGTGGTTTTTCAACACTATCACAAGTGCAAAAAGTGGTTTTTCAACACGAACACAAGTGCAAAAAGTGTTTTTTCCACACTAATACAAGTGCAAAAGTGGTTTCCTGCACCAACACAAGTGCGAAAAGTGGTTTTTCAACACTAACACAAGTGCGAAAAGTGGTTTTTCAACACTAACACAAGTGCAAAAAGTGTTTTTTCCACACTAATATAAGTGCAAAAGTGGTTTCCTGCACCAACACAAGTGCAAAAAGTGGTTTTTAACACAAACACAGGTGCGAAAAGTGTTTTTTCAACACTAACACAAGTGCGAAAAGTGGTTTTGCCACACTAATACAAGTGCAAAAGTGGTTTCCTGCACCAACACAAGTGCGAAAAGTGGTTTTTCAACACTAACACAAGTGCGAAAAGTGGTTTTTCCACACTAATACAAGTGCAAAAGTGGTTTCCTGCACCAACACACGTGCGAAAAGTGGTTTTTCAACACTAACAAGTGCGAAAAGTGGTTTTTCAACACTATCACAAGTGCAAAAAGTGTTTTTTCCACACTAATACAAGTGCAAAAGTGGTTTCCTGCACCAACACAGGTGCGAAAAGTGGTTTTTCAACACTAACACAAGTGCGAAAAGTGCTTTTTCCACACTAATACATGTGCAAAAGTGGTTTCCTGCACTAACACAAGTGCGAAAAGTGGTTTTTCCACACTAACACAAGTGCGAAAAGTGGTTTTTCAACACTATCACAAGTGCGAAAAGTGTTTTTTCCACACTAATACAAGTGCAAAAGTGGTTTCCTGCACCAACACAAGTGCGAAAAGTGGTTTTTCAACACTAATACAAGTGTGAAAAGTGGTTTTTCAACACTATCACAAGTGCAAAAGTGGTTTCCTGCACCAACACAAGTGCGAAAAGTGGTTTTTCAACACTAACACAAGTGCGAAAAGTGGTTTTTCAACATTAACACAAGTGCGAAAAAGTGGTTTTTCCACACTAATACAAGTGCAAAAGTGGGTTCCTGCACCAACACAAGTGCAAAAAGTGGTTTTTCAACACTAACACAAGTGCAAAAAGTGGTTTTTCAACACTAACACAAGTGCAAAAAGTGGTTTTTCCACACTAATACAAGTGCAAAAGTTGTTTCCTGCACCAACACAAGTGCGAAAAGTGGTTTTTCAACACTAACACAAGTGCGAAAGTGGTTTTTCTACAATATCACAAGTGCAAAAGTGGTTTCCTGCGCCAACACATGTGCGAAAAGTGGTTTTTCAACACTACCACAAGTGCAAAAAGTGTTTTTCCACACTAATACAAGTGCAAAAGTGGTTTCCTGCACCAACACAAGTGCGAAAAGTGTTTTTTCAACACCAACACAAGTGCGAAAAGTGGTTTTTAAACACTATCACAAGTGCAAAAAGTGTTTTTTCCACACTAATACAAGTGCAAAAGTGGTTTCCTGCACCAACACAAGTGCGAAAAGTGGTTTTTCAACACTAACACAAGTGCGAAAAGTGGTTTTTCAACACTAACACAAGTGCGAAAAGTGGTTTTTCCACACTAATACAAGTGCAAAAGTGTTTTTTACACACTAATACAAGTGCAAATGTGGTTTCCTGCACCAACACAAGTGCGAAAAGTGGTTTTTCAACACTAACACAAGTGCGAAAAGTGGTTTTTCAACACAAACACAAGTGCGAAAAGTGGTTTTTCAACACTATCACAAGTGCAAAAAGTGTTTTTTCCACACTAATACAAGTGCAAAAGTGGTTTCCTGCACCAACATAAGGGCGAAAAGTGGTTTTTCAACACTAACACAAGTGCGAAAAGTGGTTTTTCAACACTATCACAAGTGCAAAAAGTGGTTTTTCAACACGAACACAAGTGCAAAAAGTGTTTTTTCCACACTAATACAAGTGCAAAAGTGGTTTCCTGCACCAACACAAGTGCGAAAAGTGGTTTTTCAACACTAACACAAGTGCGAAAAGTGGTTTTTCAACACTAACACAAGTGCAAAAAGTGTTTTTTCCACACTAATATAAGTGCAAAAGTGGTTTCCTGCACCAACACAAGTGCAAAAAGTGGTTTTTAACACAAACACAGGTGCGAAAAGTGTTTTTTCAACACTAACACAAGTGCGAAAAGTGGTTTTGCCACACTAATACAAGTGCAAAAGTGGTTTCCTGCACCAACACAAGTGCGAAAAGTGGTTTTTCAACACTAACACAAGTGCGAAAAGTGGTTTTTCCACACTAATACAAGTGCAAAAGTGGTTTCCTGCACCAACACACGTGTGAAAAGTGGTTTTTCAACACTAACAAGTGCGAAAAGTGGTTTTTCAACACTATCACAAGTGCAAAAAGTGTTTTTTCCACACTAATACAAGTGCAAAAGTGGTTTCCTGCACCAACACAGGTGCGAAAAGTGGTTTTTCAACACTAACACAAGTGCGAAAAGTGCTTTTTCCACACTAATACATGTGCAAAAGTGGTTTCCTGCACTAACACAAGTGCGAAAAGTGGTTTTTCAACACTAACACAAGTGCGAAAAGTGGTTTTTCAACACTATCACAAGTGCAAAAAGTGTTTTTTCCACACTAATACAAGTGCAAAAGTGGTTTCCTGCACCAACACAGGTGCGAAAAGTGGTTTTTCAATACTAACACAAGTGCGAAAAGTGGTTTTTCAATACTATCACAAGTGCAAAAAGTGGTTTCTCAACACTAACACAAGTGCAAAAAGTGTTTTTTCCACACTAATACAAGTGAAAAAGTGGTTTCCTGCACCAACACAAGTGCGAAAAGTGGTTTCTCAACACTAACACAAGTGTGAAAAGTGGTTTTTCAACACTAACACAAGTGCGAAAAGTGGTTTTTCCAAACTAATACATGTGCAAAAGTGGTTTCCTGCACTAACACAAGTGCATAAAGTGGTTTTTCCACACTAACACAAGTGCGAAAAGTGGTTTTTCAACACTATCACAAGTGCAAAAAGTGGTTTTTCCACAATAACACAAGTGCGAAAAGTGGTTTTTCAACACTATCACAAGTGCAAAAGTGGTTTCCTGCACCAACACAAGTACGAAAAGTGGTTTTTCAACACTATCACAAGTGCAAAAAGTGGTTTTTCCACACTAATACAAGTGCAAAACTGGTTTCCTGCACCAACACAAGTGCGAAAAGTGGTTTTTCAAAACTACCACAAGTGCGAAAAGTGGTTTTTCCACATTAATATAAGTGCAAAAGTGCTTTCCTGCACCAATACAAGTGCGAGAAGTGGTTTTTCAACACTAACACAAGTGCGAAAAGTGGTTTTTCCACACTAATACAAGTGCAAAAGTGGTTTCCTGCACCAACACAAGTGTGAAAAGTGGTTTTTCAACACTAACACAAGTGCGAAAAGTGGTTTTTCCACACTAATACAAGTGCAAAAGTGGTTTCCTGTACCAACACAAGTGCGAAAAGTGGTTTTTCAACACTAACACAAGTGCGAAAAGTGGTTTTTCAACACTATCACAAGTGCAAAAGTGTTTTTTCCACACTAATACAAGTGCAAAAGTGGTTTCCTGCACCAACACAGGTGCGAAAAGTGGTTTTTCAACACTAACACAAGTGCGAAAAGTGGTTTTTCCACACTAATACAAGTGCAAAAGTGGTTTCCTGCACCAACTCAAGTGCGAAAAGTGGTTTTTCAACACTAACACAAGTGCGAAAAGTGGTTTTTCAACACTATCACAAGTGCAAAAAGTGTTTTTTCCACACTAATACAAGTGCAAAAGTGGTTTCCTGCACCAACACAGGTGCGAAAAGTGGTTTTTCAACACTAACACAAGTGCGAAAAGTGGTTTTTCAACACTATCACAAGTGCAAAAAGTGGTTTTTCAACACTAACACAAGTGCAAAAAGTGTTTTTTCCACACTAATACAAGTGAAAAAGTGGTTTCCTGCACCAACACAAGTGCGAAAAGTGGTTTTTCAACACTAACACAAGTGCGAAAAGTGGTTTTTCAACACTATCACAAGTGCAAAAAGTGTTTTTTCCACACTAATACAAGTGCAAAAGTGGTTTCCTGCACCAACACAAGTACGAAAAGTGGTTTTTCAACACTAACACAAGTGCGAAAAGTGGTTTTTCAACACTAACACAAGCGCAAAAAGTGTTTTTTCCACACTAATATAAGTGCAAAAGTGGTTTCCTGCACCAACACAAGTGCGAAAAGTGGTTTTTCAACACTAACACAAGTGCGAAAAGTGGTTTTTCAACACTAACACAAGTGCGAAAAGTGGTTTTTCAACACTATCACATGTGCAAAAAGTGTTTTTTCCACACTAATACAAGTGCAAAAGTGGTTTCCTGCACCAACACAAGTGCGAAAAGTGGTTTTTCAACACTAACACAAGTGCGAAAAAGTGGTTTTTCCACACTAATACAAGTGCAAAAGTGGGTTCCTGCACCAACGCAAGTGCAAAAAGTGGTTTTTCAACACTAACAGAAGTGCGAAAAGTGGTTTTTCAACACTATCACAAGTGCAAAAAGTGTTTTTTCCACACTTATACAAGTGCAAAAGTGGTTTCCTGCACCAACATAAGTGCGAAAAGTGGTTTTTCAACACTAACACAAATGCGAAAAGTGGTTTTTCAACACTATCACAAGTACAAAAGTGGTTTCCTGCACCAACACAAGTGCGAAAAGTGGTATTTCAACACTAACACAAGTGTGAACAGTGGTTTTTACAACACTATCACAAGTGCAAAAGTGGTTTCCTGCACCAACACAAGTGCGAAAAGTGGTTTTTCAACACTAACATAAGTGCGAAAAGTGTTTTTTCAACACTATCACAAGTGCAAAAAGTGTTTTTTCCACACTAATACAAGTGCAAAAGTGGTTTCCTGCACCAACACAAGTGCGAAAAGTGGTTTTTCAACACTATCACAAGTGCAAAAAGTGGTTTTTCCACACTAATACAAGTGCAAAAGTGGGTTCCTGCACCAACGCAAGTGCAAAAAGTGGTTTTTCAACACTAACAGAAGTGCAAAAAGTGGTTTTTCAACACTATCACAAGTGCAAAAAGTGTTTTTTTCACACTGATACAAGTGCAAAAGTGGTTTCCTGCACCAACATAAGTGCGAAAAGTGGTTTTTCAACACTAACACAAATGCGAAAAGTGGTTTTTCAACACTATCACAAGTACAAAAGTGGTTTCCTGCACCAACACAAGTGCGAAAAGTGGTATTTCAACACTAACACAAGTGCGAACAGTGGTTTTTACAACACTATCACAAGTGCAAAAGTGGTTTCCTGCACCAACACAAGTGCGAAAAGTGGTTTTTCAACACTAACATAAGTGCGAAAAGTGTTTTTTCAACACTATCACAAGTGCAAAAAGTGTTTTTTCCACACTAATACAAGTGCAAAAGTGGTTTCCTGCACCAACACAAGTGCGAAAAGTGGTTTTTCAACACTATCACAAGTGCAAAAAGTGGTTTTTTCCACACTAATACAAGTGCAAAAGTGGTTTCCTGCACCAACACAAGTGCGAAAAGTGGTTTTTCAACACTAACATAAGTGCGAAAAGTGGTTTTTCAACACTAACATAAGTGCGAAAAGTGGTTTTTCAACACTAATACAAGTGCAAATGTGGTTTCCTGCACCAACACAAGTACGAAAAGTGGTTTTTCAACAATAACGCAAGTGCGAAAAGTGGTTTTTCAACACTATCACAAGTGCAAAAAGTGTTTTTTCCACACTTATACAAGTGCAAAAGTGGTTTCCTGCACTAACATAAGTGCGAAAAGTGGTTTTTCAACACTAACACAAATGCGAAAAGTGGTTTTTCAACACTATCACAAGTACAAAAGTGGTTTCCTGCACCAACACAAGTGCGAAAAGTGGTATTTCAACACTAACACAAGTGCGAACAGTGGTTTTTACAACACTATCACAAGTGCAAAAGTGGTTTCCTGCACCAACACAAGTGCGAAAAGTGGTTTTTCAACACTAACATAAGTGCGAAAAGTGTTTTTTCAACACTATCACAAGTGCAAAAAGTGTTTTTTCCACACTAATACAAGTGCAAAAGTGGTTTCCTGCACCAACACAAGTGCAAAAAGTGGTTTTTCAACACTAACACAAGTGCGAAAAGTGGTTTTTCCACACTAATACAACTGCAAAAGTGGTTTCCTGCACCAACACAGGTGCGAAAAGTGGTTTTTCAACATTAACACAAGTGCGAAAAAGTGGTTTTTCCACACTAATACAAGTGCAAAAGTGGTTTCCTGCACTAACACAAGTGCGAAAAGTGGTTTTTCCACACTAACACAAGTGCGAAAAGTGGTTTTTCAACACTATCACAAGTGCAAAAAGTGTTTTTTCCACACTAATACAAGTGCAAAAGTGGTTTCCTGCACCAACTCAAGTGCGAAAAGTGGTTTTTCAACACTAACACAAGTGCGAAAAGTGGTTTTTCAACACTATCACAAGTGCAAAAAGTGTTTTTTCCACACTAATACAAGTGCAAAAGTGGTTTCCTGCACCAACACAGGTGCGAAAAGTGGTTTTTCAACACTAACACAAGTGCGAAAAGTGGTTTTTCAACACTATCACAAGTGCAAAAAGTGGTTTTTCAACACTAACACAAGTGCAAAAAGTGTTTTTTCCACACTAATACAAGTGAAAAAGTGGTTTCCTGCACCAACACAAGTGCGAAAAGTGGTTTTTCAACACTAACACAAGTGCGAAAAGTGGTTTTTCAACACTATCACAAGTGCAAAAAGTGTTTTTTCCACACTAATACAAGTGCAAAAGTGGTTTCCTGCACCAACACAAGTACGAAAAGTGGTTTTTCAACACTAACACAAGTGCGAAAAGTGGTTTTTCAACACTATCACATGTGCAAAAAGTGTTTTTTCCACACTAATACAAGTGCAAAAGTGGTTTCCTGCACCAACACAAGTGCGAAAAGTGGTTTTTCAACACTAACACAAGTGCGAAAAAGTGGTTTTTCCACACTAATACAAGTGCAAAAGTGGGTTCCTGCACCAACGCAAGTGCAAAAAGTGGTTTTTCAACACTAACAGAAGTGCGAAAAGTGGTTTTTCAACACTATCACAAGTGCAAAAAGTGTTTTTTCCACACTTATACAAGTGCAAAAGTGGTTTCCTGCACCAACATAAGTGCGAAAAGTGGTTTTTCAACACTAACACAAATGCGAAAAGTGGTTATTCAACACTATCACAAGTACAAAAGTGGTTTCCTGCACCAACACAAGTGCGAAAAGTGGTATTTCAACACTAACACAAGTGTGAACAGTGGTTTTTACAACACTATCACAAGTGCAAAAGTGGTTTCCTGCACCAACACAAGTGCGAAAAGTGGTTTTTCAACACTATCACAAGTGCAAAAAGTGGTTTTTCCACACTAATACAAGTGCAAAAGTGGGTTCCTGCACCAACGCAAGTGCAAAAAGTGGTTTTTCAACACTTACAGAAGTGCGAAAAGTGGTTTTTCAACACTATCACAAGTGCAAAAAGTGTTTTTTCCACACTGATACAAGTGCAAAAGTGGTTTCCTGCACCAACATAAGTGCGAAAAGTGGTTTTTCAACACTAACACAAATGCGAAAAGTGGTTTTTCAACACTATCACAAGTACAAAAGTGGTTTCCTGCACCAACACAAGTGCGAAAAGTGGTATTTCAACACTAACACAAGTGCGAACAGTGGTTTTTACAACACTATCACAAGTGCAAAAGTGGTTTCCTGCACCAACACAAGTGCGAAAAGTGGTTTTTCAACACTAACATAAGTGCGAAAAGTGTTTTTTCAACACTATCACAAGTGCAAAAAGTGTTTTTTCCACACTAATACAAGTGCAAAAGTGGTTTCCTGCACCAACACAAGTGCAAAAAGTGGTTTTTCAACACTATCACAAGTGCAAAAAGTGGTTTTTTCCACACTAATACAAGTGCAAAAGTGGTTTCCTGCACCAACACAAGTGCGAAAAGTGGTTTTTCAACACTAACATAAGTGCGAAAAGTGGTTTTTCAACACTAACATAAGTGCGAAAAGTGGTTTTTCAACACTAATACAAGTGCAAATGTGGTTTCCTGCACCAACACAAGTACGAAAAGTGGTTTTTCAACAATAACGCAAGTGCGAAAAGTGGTTTTTCAACACTATCACAAGTGCAAAAGTGGTTTCCTGCACCAACACAAGTGCGAAAAGTGGTTTTTCAACACTATCACAAGTGCAAAAAGTGGTTTTTCCACACTAATACAAGTGCAAAAGTGGTTTCCTGCACCAACACAAGCGCAAAAAGTGGTTTTTCAACACTAACACAAGTGCGAAAAGTGGTTTTTCAACACTATCACAAGTGCAAAAAGTGTTTTTCCACACTAATACAAGTGCGAAAAGTGGTTTTTCAACACTATCACAAGTGCAAAAAGTGTTTTTTCCACATTAATACAAGTGCAAAAGTGGTTTCCTGCACCAACACAAGTGCGAAAAGTGGTTTTTCAACAATATCACAAGTGCGAAAAGTGGTTTTTCCACACTAATACAAGTGCAAAAGTGGTTTCCTGCACCAACACAAGTGTGAAAAGTGGTTTTTCAACACTAACACAAGTGCGAAAAGTGGTTTTTCCACACTAATACAAGTGCAAAAGTGGTTTCCTGTACCAACACAAGTGCGAAAAGTGGTTTTTCAACACTAACACAAGTGCGAAAAGTGGTTTTTCAACACTATCACAAGTGCAAAAGTGTTTTTTCCACACTAATACAAGTGCAAAAGTGGTTTCCTGCACCAACACAGGTGCGAAAAGTGGTTTTTCAACACTAACACAAGTGCGAAAAGTGGTTTTTCCACACTAATACAAGTGCAAAAGTGGTTTCCTGCACCAACTCAAGTGCGAAAAGTGGTTTTTCAACACTAACACAAGTGCGAAAAGTGGTTTTTCAACACTATCACAAGTGCAAAAAGTGTTTTTTCCACACTAATACAAGTGCAAAAGTGGTTTCCTGCACCAACACAGGTGCGAAAAGTGGTTTTTCAACACTAACACAAGTGCGAAAAGTGGTTTTTCAACACTATCACAAGTGCAAAAAGTGGTTTTTCAACACTAACACAAGTGCAAAAAGTGTTTTTTCCACACTAATACAAGTGAAAAAGTGGTTTCCTGCACCAACACAAGTGCGAAAAGTGGTTTTTCAACACTAACACAAGTGCGAAAAGTGGTTTTTCAACACTATCACAAGTGCAAAAAGTGTTTTTTCCACACTAATACAAGTGCAAAAGTGGTTTCCTGCACCAACACAAGTACGAAAAGTGGTTTTTCAACACTAACACAAGTGCGAAAAGTGGTTTTTCAACACTAACACAAGCGCAAAAAGTGTTTTTTCCACACTAATATAAGTGCAAAAGTGGTTTCCTGCACCAACACAAGTGCGAAAAGTGGTTTTTCAACACTAACACAAGTGCGAAAAGTGGTTTTTCAACACTAACACAAGTGCGAAAAGTGGTTTTTCAACACTATCACATGTGCAAAAAGTGTTTTTTCCACACTAATACAAGTGCAAAAGTGGTTTCCTGCACCAACACAAGTGCGAAAAGTGGTTTTTCAACACTAACACAAGTGCGAAAAAGTGGTTTTTCCACACTAATACAAGTGCAAAAGTGGGTTCCTGCACCAACGCAAGTGCAAAAAGTGGTTTTTCAACACTAACAGAAGTGCGAAAAGTGGTTTTTCAACACTATCACAAGTGCAAAAAGTGTTTTTTCCACACTTATACAAGTGCAAAAGTGGTTTCCTGCACCAACATAAGTGCGAAAAGTGGTTTTTCAACACTAACACAAATGCGAAAAGTGGTTTTTCAACACTATCACAAGTACAAAAGTGGTTTCCTGCACCAACACAAGTGCGAAAAGTGGTATTTCAACACTAACACAAGTGTGAACAGTGGTTTTTACAACACTATCACAAGTGCAAAAGTGGTTTCCTGCACCAACACAAGTGCGAAAAGTGGTTTTTCAACACTAACATAAGTGCGAAAAGTGTTTTTTCAACACTATCACAAGTGCAAAAAGTGTTTTTTTCCACACTAATACAAGTGCAAAAGTGGTTTCCTGCACCAACACAAGTGCGAAAAGTGGTTTTTCAACACTATCACAAGTGCAAAAAGTGGTTTTTCCACACTAATACAAGTGCAAAAGTGGGTTCCTGCACCAACGCAAGTGCAAAAAGTGGTTTTTCAACACTAACAGAAGTGCGAAAAGTGGTTTTTCAACACTATCACAAGTGCAAAAAGTGTTTTTTTCACACTGATACAAGTGCAAAAGTGGTTTCCTGCACCAACATAAGTGCGAAAAGTGGTTTTTCAACACTAACACAAATGCGAAAAGTGGTTTTTCAACACTATCACAAGTACAAAAGTGGTTTCCTGCACCAACACAAGTGCGAAAAGTGGTATTTCAACACTAACACAAGTGCGAACAGTGGTTTTTACAACACTATCACAAGTGCAAAAGTGGTTTCCTGCACCAACACAAGTGCGAAAAGTGGTTTTTCAACACTAACATAAGTGCGAAAAGTGTTTTTTCAACACTATCACAAGTGCAAAAAGTGTTTTTTCCACACTAATACAAGTGCAAAAGTGGTTTCCTGCACCAACACAAGTGCGAAAAGTGGTTTTTCAACACTATCACAAGTGCAAAAAGTGGTTTTTTCCACACTAATACAAGTGCAAAAGTGGTTTCCTGCACCAACACAAGTGCGAAAAGTGGTTTTTCAACACTAACATAAGTGCGAAAAGTGGTTTTTCAACACTAACATAAGTGCGAAAAGTGGTTTTTCAACACTAATACAAGTGCAAATGTGGTTTCCTGCACCAACACAAGTACGAAAAGTGGTTTTTCAACAATAACGCAAGTGCGAAAAGTGGTTTTTCAACACTATCACAAGTGCAAAAAGTGTTTTTTCCACACTTATACAAGTGCAAAAGTGGTTTCCTGCACCAACATAAGTGCGAAAAGTGGTTTTTCAACACTAACACAAATGCGAAAAGTGGTTTTTCAACACTATCACAAGTACAAAAGTGGTTTCCTGCACCAACACAAGTGCGAAAAGTGGTATTTCAACACTAACACAAGTGCGAACAGTGGTTTTTACAACACTATCACAAGTGCAAAAGTGGTTTCCTGCACCAACACAAGTGCGAAAAGTGGTTTTTCAACACTAACATAAGTGCGAAAAGTGTTTTTTCAACACTATCACAAGTGCAAAAAGTGTTTTTTCCACACTAATACAAGTGCAAAAGTGGTTTCCTGCACCAACACAAGTGCAAAAAGTGGTTTTTCAACACTAACACAAGTGCGAAAAGTGGTTTTTCCACACTAATACAACTGCAAAAGTGGTTTCCTGCACCAACACAGGTGCGAAAAGTGGTTTTTCAACATTAACACAAGTGCGAAAAAGTGGTTTTTCCACACTAATACAAGTGCAAAAGTGGTTTCCTGCACTAACACAAGTGCGAAAAGTGGTTTTTCCACACTAACACAAGTGCGAAAAGTGGTTTTTCAACACTATCACAAGTGCAAAAAGTGTTTTTTCCACACTAATACAAGTGCAAAAGTGGTTTCCTGCACCAACTCAAGTGCGAAAAGTGGTTTTTCAACACTAACACAAGTGCGAAAAGTGGTTTTTCAACACTATCACAAGTGCAAAAAGTGTTTTTTCCACACTAATACAAGTGCAAAAGTGGTTTCCTGCACCAACACAGGTGCGAAAAGTGGTTTTTCAACACTAACACAAGTGCGAAAAGTGGTTTTTCAACACTATCACAAGTGCAAAAAGTGGTTTTTCAACACTAACACAAGTGCAAAAAGTGTTTTTTCCACACTAATACAAGTGAAAAAGTGGTTTCCTGCACCAACACAAGTGCGAAAAGTGGTTTTTCAACACTAACACAAGTGCGAAAAGTGGTTTTTCAACACTATCACAAGTGCAAAAAGTGTTTTTTCCACACTAATACAAGTGCAAAAGTGGTTTCCTGCACCAACACAAGTACGAAAAGTGGTTTTTCAACACTAACACAAGTGCGAAAAGTGGTTTTTCAACACTAACACAAGCGCAAAAAGTGTTTTTTCCACACTAATATAAGTGCAAAAGTGGTTTCCTGCACCAACACAAGTGCGAAAAGTGGTTTTTCAACACTAACACAAGTGCGAAAAGTGGTTTTTCAACACTAACACAAGTGCGAAAAGTGGTTTTTCAACACTATCACATGTGCAAAAAGTGTTTTTTCCACACTAATACAAGTGCAAAAGTGGTTTCCTGCACCAACACAAGTGCGAAAAGTGGTTTTTCAACACTAACACAAGTGCGAAAAAGTGGTTTTTCCACACTAATACAAGTGCAAAAGTGGGTTCCTGCACCAACGCAAGTGCAAAAAGTGGTTTTTCAACACTAACAGAAGTGCGAAAAGTGGTTTTTCAACACTATCACAAGTGCAAAAAGTGTTTTTTCCACACTTATACAAGTGCAAAAGTGGTTTCCTGCACCAACATAAGTGCGAAAAGTGGTTTTTCAACACTAACACAAATGCGAAAAGTGGTTATTCAACACTATCACAAGTACAAAAGTGGTTTCCTGCACCAACACAAGTGCGAAAAGTGGTATTTCAACACTAACACAAGTGTGAACAGTGGTTTTTACAACACTATCACAAGTGCAAAAGTGGTTTCCTGCACCAACACAAGTGCGAAAAGTGGTTTTTCAACACTATCACAAGTGCAAAAAGTGGTTTTTCCACACTAATACAAGTGCAAAAGTGGGTTCCTGCACCAACGCAAGTGCAAAAAGTGGTTTTTCAACACTTACAGAAGTGCGAAAAGTGGTTTTTCAACACTATCACAAGTGCAAAAAGTGTTTTTTCCACACTGATACAAGTGCAAAAGTGGTTTCCTGCACCAACATAAGTGCGAAAAGTGGTTTTTCAACACTAACACAAATGCGAAAAGTGGTTTTTCAACACTATCACAAGTACAAAAGTGGTTTCCTGCACCAACACAAGTGCGAAAAGTGGTATTTCAACACTAACACAAGTGCGAACAGTGGTTTTTACAACACTATCACAAGTGCAAAAGTGGTTTCCTGCACCAACACAAGTGCGAAAAGTGGTTTTTCAACACTAACATAAGTGCGAAAAGTGTTTTTTCAACACTATCACAAGTGCAAAAAGTGTTTTTTCCACACTAATACAAGTGCAAAAGTGGTTTCCTGCACCAACACAAGTGCAAAAAGTGGTTTTTCAACACTATCACAAGTGCAAAAAGTGGTTTTTTCCACACTAATACAAGTGCAAAAGTGGTTTCCTGCACCAACACAAGTGCGAAAAGTGGTTTTTCAACACTAACATAAGTGCGAAAAGTGGTTTTTCAACACTAACATAAGTGCGAAAAGTGGTTTTTCAACACTAATACAAGTGCAAATGTGGTTTCCTGCACCAACACAAGTACGAAAAGTGGTTTTTCAACAATAACGCAAGTGCGAAAAGTGGTTTTTCAACACTATCACAAGTGCAAAAGTGGTTTCCTGCACCAACACAAGTGCGAAAAGTGGTTTTTCAACACTATCACAAGTGCAAAAAGTGGTTTTTCCACACTAATACAAGTGCAAAAGTGGTTTCCTGCACCAACACAAGCGCAAAAAGTGGTTTTTCAACACTAACACAAGTGCGAAAAGTGGTTTTTCAACACTATCACAAGTGCAAAAAGTGTTTTTCCACACTAATACAAGTGCGAAAAGTGGTTTTTCAACACTATCACAAGTGCAAAAAGTGTTTTTTCCACATTAATACAAGTGCAAAAGTGGTTTCCTGCACCAACACAAGTGCGAAAAGTGGTTTTTCAACAATATCACAAGTGCAAAAAGTGTTTTTTCCACATTAATATAAGTGCAAAAGTGGTTTCCTGCACCAATACAAGTGCGAAAAGTGGTTTTTCAACACTAACACAAGTGTGAAAAGTGGTTTTTCCACACTAATACAAGTGCAAAAGTGGTTTCCTGCACCAACACAAGTGTGAAAAGTGGTTTTTCAACACTAACACAAGTGCGAAAAGTGGTTTTACAACACTAACACAAGTGCGAAAAGTGGTTTTTCAACACTAACACAAGTGCAAAAAGTGGATTTTCCACACTAATACAAGTGCAAAAGTGGTTTCCTGCACCAACACAAGTGCGAAAAGTGGTTTTTCAACACTAACACAAGTGCGAAAAGTGGTTTTTCAACACTATCACAAGTGCAAAAAGTGTTTTTTCCACACTAATACAAGTGAAAAAGTGGTTTCCTGCACCAACACAAGTGCGAAAAGTGGTTTCTCAACACTAACACAAGTGTGAAAAGTGGTTTTTCAACACTAACACAAGTGCGAAAAGTGGTTTTTCCAAACTAATACATGTGCAAAAGTGGTTTCCTGCACTAACACAAGTGCAAAAAGTGGTTTTTCCACACTAACACAAGTGCGAAAAGTGGTTTTTCAACACTATCACAAGTGCGAAAAGTGGTTTTTCAACACTAACACAAGTGCGAAAAGTGGTTTTTCAACACTATCACAAGTGCAAAAGTGGTTCCCTGCACCAACACAAGTGCGAAAAGTGGTTTTTCAACACTATCACAAGTGCAAAAAGTGGTTTTTCCACACTAATACAAGTGCAAAAGTGGTTTCCTGCACCAACACAAGTGCGAAAAGTGGTTTTTCAACACTAACATAAGTGCGAAAAGTGGTTTTTCCACACTAATACAAGTGCAAATGTGGTTTCCTGCACCAACACAAGTACGAAAAGTGGTTTTTCAACACTAACACAAGTGCGAAAAGTGGTTTTTCAACTCTATCACAAGTGCAAAAGTGGTTTCATGCACCAACACAAGTGCGAGAAGTGGTTTTTCAACACTATCACAAGTGCAAAAAGTGGTTTTTCCACACTAATACAAGTGCAAAAGTGGTTTCCTGCACCAACACAAGTGCGAAAAGTGGTTTTTCATTACTACCACAAGTGCGAAAAGTGGTTTTTCCACATTAATATAAGTGCAAAAGTGGTTTCCTGCACCAACACAAGTGCGAAAAGTGGTTTTTCAACACTAACACAAGTGCGAAAAGTGGTTTTTCAACACTATCACAAGTGCAAAAAGTGTTTTTTCCACACTAATACAAGTGCAAAAGTGGTTTCCTGCACCAACACAAGCACGAAAAGTGGTTTTTCAACACTAACACAAGTGCGAAAAGTGGTTTTTCAACACTAACACAAGCGCAAAAAGTGTTTTTTCCACACTAATATAAGTGCAAAAGTGGTTTCCTGCACCAACACAAGTGCGAAAAGTGGTTTTTCAACACTAACACAAGTGCGAAAAGTGGTTTTTCAACACTAACACAAGTGCGAAAAGTGGTTTTTCAACACTATCACAAGTGCAAAAAGTGTTTTTTCCACATTAATACAAGTGCAAAAGTGGTTTCCTGCACCAATACAAGTGCGAAAAGTGGTTTTTCAACACTAACACAAGTGCGAAAAGTGGTTTTTCAACATTAACACAAGTGCGAAAAAGTGGTTTTTCCACACTAATACAAGTGCAAAAGTGGGTTCCTGCACCAACGCAAGTGCAAAAAGTGGTTTTTCAACACTAACAGAAGTGCGAAAAGTGGTTTTTCAACACTATCACAAGTGCAAAAAGTGTTTTTTCCACACTTATACAAGTGCAAAAGTGGTTTCCTGCACCAACATAAGTGCGAAAAGTGGTTTTTCAACACTAACACAAATGCGAAAAGTGGTTTTTCAACACTATCACAAGTACAAAAGTGGTTTCCTGCACCAACACAAGTGCGAAAAGTGGTATTTCAACACTAACACAAGTGCGAACAGTGGTTTTTACAACACTATCACAAGTGCAAAAGTGGTTTCCTGCACCAACACAAGTGCGAAAAGTGGTTTTTCAACACTAACATAAGTGCGAAAAGTGTTTTTTCAACACTATCACAAGTGCAAAAAGTGTTTTTTCCACACTAATACAAGTGCAAAAGTGGTTTCCTGCACCAACACAAGTGCAAAAAGTGGTTTTTCAACACTAACACAAGTGCGAAAAGTGGTTTTTCCACACTAATACAACTGCAAAAGTGGTTTCCTGCACCAACACAGGTGCGAAAAGTGGTTTTTCAACATTAACACAAGTGCGAAAAAGTGGTTTTTCCACACTAATACAAGTGCAAAAGTGGTTTCCTGCACTAACACAAGTGCGAAAAGTGGTTTTTCCACACTAACACAAGTGCGAAAAGTGGTTTTTCAACACTATCACAAGTGCAAAAAGTGTTTTTTCCACACTAATACAAGTGCAAAAGTGGTTTCCTGCACCAACTCAAGTGCGAAAAGTGGTTTTTCAACACTAACACAAGTGCGAAAAGTGGTTTTTCAACACTATCACAAGTGCAAAAAGTGTTTTTTCCACACTAATACAAGTGCAAAAGTGGTTTCCTGCACCAACACAGGTGCGAAAAGTGGTTTTTCAACACTAACACAAGTGCGAAAAGTGGTTTTTCAACACTATCACAAGTGCAAAAAGTGGTTTTTCAACACTAACACAAGTGCAAAAAGTGTTTTTTCCACACTAATACAAGTGAAAAAGTGGTTTCCTGCACCAACACAAGTGCGAAAAGTGGTTTTTCAACACTAACACAAGTGCGAAAAGTGGTTTTTCAACACTATCACAAGTGCAAAAAGTGTTTTTTCCACACTAATACAAGTGCAAAAGTGGTTTCCTGCACCAACACAAGTACGAAAAGTGGTTTTTCAACACTAACACAAGTGCGAAAAGTGGTTTTTCAACACTAACACAAGCGCAAAAAGTGTTTTTTCCACACTAATATAAGTGCAAAAGTGGTTTCCTGCACCAACACAAGTGCGAAAAGTGGTTTTTCAACACTAACACAAGTGCGAAAAGTGGTTTTTCAACACTAACACAAGTGCGAAAAGTGGTTTTTCAACACTATCACATGTGCAAAAAGTGTTTTTTCCACACTAATACAAGTGCAAAAGTGGTTTCCTGCACCAACACAAGTGCGAAAAGTGGTTTTTCAACACTAACACAAGTGCGAAAAAGTGGTTTTTCCACACTAATACAAGTGCAAAAGTGGGTTCCTGCACCAACGCAAGTGCAAAAAGTGGTTTTTCAACACTAACAGAAGTGCGAAAAGTGGTTTTTCAACACTATCACAAGTGCAAAAAGTGTTTTTTCCACACTTATACAAGTGCAAAAGTGGTTTCCTGCACCAACATAAGTGCGAAAAGTGGTTTTTCAACACTAACACAAATGCGAAAAGTGGTTTTTCAACACTATCACAAGTACAAAAGTGGTTTCCTGCACCAACACAAGTGCAAAAAGTGGTATTTCAACACTAACACAAGTGTGAACAGTGGTTTTTACAACACTATCACAAGTGCAAAAGTGGTTTCCTGCACCAACACAAGTGCGAAAAGTGGTTTTTCAACACTAACATAAGTGCGAAAAGTGTTTTTTCAACACTATCACAAGTGCAAAAAGTGTTTTTTCCACACTAATACAAGTGCAAAAGTGGTTTCCTGCACCAACACAAGTGCGAAAAGTGGTTTTTCAACACTATCACAAGTGCAAAAAGTGGTTTTTCCACACTAATACAAGTGCAAAAGTGGGTTCCTGCACCAACGCAAGTGCAAAAAGTGGTTTTTCAACACTAACAGAAGTGCGAAAAGTGGTTTTTCAACACTATCACAAGTGCAAAAAGTGTTTTTTCCACACTGATACAAGTGCAAAAGTGGTTTCCTGCACCAACATAAGTGCGAAAAGTGGTTTTTCAACACTAACACAAATGCGAAAAGTGGTTTTTCAACACTATCACAAGTACAAAAGTGGTTTCCTGCACCAACACAAGTGCGAAAAGTGGTATTTCAACACTAACACAAGTGCGAACAGTGGTTTTTACAACACTATCACAAGTGCAAAAGTGGTTTCCTGCACCAACACAAGTGCGAAAAGTGGTTTTTCAACACTAACATAAGTGCGAAAAGTGTTTTTTCAACACTATCACAAGTGCAAAAAGTGTTTTTTCCACACTAATACAAGTGCAAAAGTGGTTTCCTGCACCAACACAAGTGCGAAAAGTGGTTTTTCAACACTATCACAAGTGCAAAAAGTGGTTTTTTCCACACTAATACAAGTGCAAAAGTGGTTTCCTGCACCAACACAAGTGCGAAAAGTGGTTTTTCAACACTAACATAAGTGCGAAAAGTGGTTTTTCAACACTAACATAAGTGCGAAAAGTGGTTTTTCAACACTAATACAAGTGCAAATGTGGTTTCCTGCACCAACACAAGTGCGAAAAGTGGTTTTTCAACACTAACATAAGTGCGAAAAGTGGTTTTTCAACACTAACATAAGTGCGAAAAGTGGTTTTTCAACACTAATACAAGTGCAAATGTGGTTTCCTGCACCAACACAAGTGCGAAAAGTGGTTTTTCAACACTATCACAAGTGCAAAAAGTGGTTTTTTCCACACTAATACAAGTGCAAAAGTGGTTTCCTGCACCAACACAAGCGCAAAAAGTGGTTTTTCAACACTAACACAAGTGCGAAAAGTGGTTTTTCAACACTATCACAAGTGCAAAAAGTGTTTTTCCACACTAATACAAGTGCGAAAAGTGGTTTTTCAACACTATCACAAGTGCAAAAAGTGTTTTTTCCACATTAATACAAGTGCAAAAGTGGTTTCCTGCACCAACACAAGTGCGAAAAGTGGTTTTTCAACAATATCACAAGTGCAAAAAGTGTTTTTTCCACATTAATATAAGTGCAAAAGTGGTTTCCTGCAGCAATACAAGTGCGAAAAGTGGTTTTTCAACACTAACACAAGTGTGAAAAGTGGTTTTTCCACACTAATACAAGTGCAAAAGTGGTTTCCTGCACCAACACAAGTGTGAAAAGTGGTTTTTCAACACTAACACAAGTGCGAAAAGTGGTTTTTCAACACTAACACAAGTGCGAAAAGTGGTTTTTCAACACTAACACAAGTGCAAAAAGTGGTTTTTCCACACTAATACAAGTGCAAAAGTGGTTTCCTGCACCAACACAAGTGCGAAAAGTGGTTTTTCAACACTAACACAAGTGCGAAAAGTGGTTTTTCAACACTATCACAAGTGCAAAAAGTGTTTTTTCCACACTAATACAAGTGAAAAAGTGGTTTCCTGCACCAACACAAGTGCGAAAAGTGGTTTTTCAACACTAACACAAGTGTGAAAAGTGGTTTTTCAACACTAACACAAGTGCGAAAAGTGGTTTTTCCAAACTAATACATGTGCAAAAGTGGTTTCCTGCACTAACACAAGTGCAAAAAGTGGTTTTTCCACACTAACACAAGTGCGAAAAGTGGTTTTTCAACACTATCACAAGTGCGAAAAGTGGTTTTTCAACACTAACACAAGTGCGAAAAGTGGTTTTTCAACACTATCACAAGTGCAAAAGTGGTTCCCTGCACCAACACAAGTGCGAAAAGTGGTTTTTCAACACTATCACAAGTGCAAAAAGTGGTTTTTCCACACTAATACAAGTGCAAAAGTGGTTTCCTGCACCAACACAAGTGCGAAAAGTGGTTTTTCAACACTAACATAAGTGCGAAAAGTGGTTTTTCCACACTAATACAAGTGCAAATGTGGTTTCCTGCACCAACACAAGTACGAAAAGTGGTTTTTCAACACTAACACAAGTGCGAAAAGTGGTTTTTCAACTCTATCACAAGTGCAAAAGTGGTTTCATGCACCAACACAAGTGCGAAAAGTGGTTTTTCAACACTATCACAAGTGCAAAAAGTGGTTTTTCCACACTAATACAAGTGCAAAAGTGGTTTCCTGCACCAACACAAGTGCGAAAAGTGGTTTTTCAACACTATCACAAGTGCGAAAAGTGGTTTTTCCACATTAATATAAGTGCAAAAGTGGTTTCCTGCACCAATACAAGTGCGAGAAGTGGTTTTTCAACACTAACACAAGTGCGAAAAGTGGTTTTTCCACACTAATACAAGTGCAAAAGTGGTTTCCTGCACCAACACAAGTGTGAAAAGTGGTTTTTCAACATTAACACAAGTGCGAAAAGTGGTTTTTCCACACTAATACAAGTGCAAAAGTGGTTTCCTGTACCAACACAAGTGCGAAAAGTGGTTTTTCAACACTAACACAAGTGCGAAAAGTGGTTTTTCAACACTATCACAAGTGCAAAAGTGTTTTTTCCACACTAATACAAGTGCAAAAGTGGTTTCCTGCACCAACACAGGTGCGAAAAGTGGTTTTTCAACGCTAACACAAGTGCGAAAAGTGGTTTTTCCACACTAATACAAGTGCAAAAGTGGTTTCCTGCACCAACTCAAGTGCGAAAAGTGGTTTTTCAACACTAACACAAGTGCGAAAAGTGGTTTTTCAACACTATCACAAGTGCAAAAAGTGTTTTTTCCACACTAATACAAGTGCAAAAGTGGTTTCCTGCACCAACACAGGTGCGAAAAGTGGTTTTTCAACACTAACACAAGTGCGAAAAGTGGTTTTTCAACACTATCACAAGTGCAAAAAGTGGTTTTTCAATACTAACACAAGTGCAAAAAGTGTTTTTTCCACACTAATACAAGTGAAAAAGTGGTTTCCTGCACCAACACAAGTGCGAAAAGTGGTTTTTCAACACTAACACAAGTGCGAAAAGTGGTTTTTCAACACTATCACAAGTGCAAAAAGTGTTTTTTCCACACTAATACAAGTGCAAAAGTGGTTTCCTGCACCAACACAAGCACGAAAAGTGGTTTTTCAACACTAACACAAGTGCGAAAAGTGGTTTTTCAACACTAACACAAGCGCAAAAAGTGTTTTTTCCACACTAATATAAGTGCAAAAGTGGTTTCCTGCACCAACACAAGTGCGAAAAGTGGTTTTTCAACACTAACACAAGTGCGAAAAGTGGTTTTTCAACACTAACACAAGTGCGAAAAGTGGTTTTTCAACACTATCACAAGTGCAAAAAGTGTTTTTTCCACATTAATACAAGTGCAAAAGTGGTTTCCTGCACCAATACAAGTGCGAAAAGTGGTTTTTCAACACTAACACAAGTGCGAAAAGTGGTTTTTCAACATTAACACAAGTGCGAAAAAGTGGTTTTTCCACACTAATACAAGTGCAAAAGTGGGTTCCTGCACCAACGCAAGTGCAAAAAGTGGTTTTTCAACACTAACAGAAGTGCGAAAAGTGGTTTTTCAACACTATCACAAGTGCAAAAAGTGTTTTTTCCACACTTATACAAGTGCAAAAGTGGTTTCCTGCACCAACATAAGTGCGAAAAGTGGTTTTTCAACACTAACACAAATGCGAAAAGTGGTTTTTCAACACTATCACAAGTACAAAAGTGGTTTCCTGCACCAACACAAGTGCGAAAAGTGGTATTTCAACACTAACACAAGTGCGAACAGTGGTTTTTACAACACTATCACAAGTGCAAAAGTGGTTTCCTGCACCAACACAAGTGCGAAAAGTGGTTTTTCAACACTAACATAAGTGCGAAAAGTGTTTTTTCAACACTATCACAAGTGCAAAAAGTGTTTTTTCCACACTAATACAAGTGCAAAAGTGGTTTCCTGCACCAACACAAGTGCAAAAAGTGGTTTTTCAACACTAACACAAGTGCGAAAAGTGGTTTTTCCACACTAATACAACTGCAAAAGTGGTTTCCTGCACCAACACAGGTGCGAAAAGTGGTTTTTCAACATTAACACAAGTGCGAAAAAGTGGTTTTTCCACACTAATACAAGTGCAAAAGTGGTTTCCTGCACTAACACAAGTGCGAAAAGTGGTTTTTCCACACTAACACAAGTGCGAAAAGTGGTTTTTCAACACTATCACAAGTGCGAAAAGTGTTTTTTCCACACTAATACAAGTGCAAAAGTGGTTTCCTGCACCAACACAAGTGCGAAAAGTGGTATTTCAACACTAACACAAGTGCGAACAGTGGTTTTTACAACACTATCACAAGTGCAAAAGTGGTTTCCTGCACCAACACAAGTGCGAAAAGTGGTTTTTCAACACTAACATAAGTGCGAAATGTGTTTTTTCAACACTATCACAAGTGCAAAAACTGTTTTTTCCACACTAATACAAGTGCAAAAGTGGTTTCCTGCACCAACATAAGTGCGAAAAGTGGTTTTTCAACACTAACACAAATGCGAAAAGTGGTTTTTCAACACTATCACAAGTACAAAAGTGGTTTCCTGCACCAACACAAGTGCGAAAAGTGGTATTTCAACACTAACACAAGTGCGAACAGTGGTTTTTACAACACTATCACAAGTGCAAAAGTGGTTTCCTGCACCAACACAAGTGCGAAAAGTGGTTTTTCAACACTAACATAAGTGCGAAAAGTGTTTTTTCAACACTATCACAAGTGCAAAAAGTGTTTTTTCCACACTAATACAAGTGCAAAAGTGGTTTCCTGCACCAACACAAGTGCAAAAAGTGGTTTTTCAACACTAACACAAGTGCGAAAAGTGGTTTTTCCACACTAATACAACTGCAAAAGTGGTTTCCTGCACCAACACAGGTGCGACAAGTGGTTTTTCAACATTAACACAAGTGCGAAAAAGTGGTTTTTCCACACTAATACAAGTGCAAAAGTGGTTTCCTGCACTAACACAAGTGCGAAAAGTGGTTTTTCCACACTAACACAAGTGCGAAAAGTGGTTTTTCAACACTATCACAAGTGCGAAAAGTGTTTTTTCCACACTAATACAAGTGCAAAAGTGGTTTCCTGCACCAACACAAGTGCGAAAAGTGGTATTTCAACACTAACACAAGTGCGAACAGTGGTTTTTACAACACTATCACAAGTGCAAAAGTGGTTTCCTGCACCAACACAAGTGCGAAAAGTGGTTTTTCAACACTAACATAAGTGCGAAAAGTGGTTTTTCAACACTAACACAAGTGCGAAAAGTGGTTTTTCAACACTATCACAAGTGCAAAAAGTGTTTTTTCCACACTAATACAAGTGCAAAAGTGGTTTCCTGCACCAACACAAGCACGAAAAGTGGTTTTTCAACACTAACACAAGTGCGAAAAGTGGTTTTTCAACACTAACACAAGCGCAAAAAGTGTTTTTTCCACACTAATATAAGTGCAAAAGTGGTTTCCTGCACCAACACAAGTGCGAAAAGTGGTTTTTCAACACTAACACAAGTGCGAAAAGTGGTTTTTCAACACTAACACAAGTGCGAAAAGTGGTTTTTCAACACTATCACAAGTGCAAAAAGTGTTTTTTCCACATTAATACAAGTGCAAAAGTGGTTTCCTGCACCAATACAAGTGCGAAAAGTGGTTTTTCAACACTAACACAAGTGCGAAAAGTGGTTTTTCAACATTAACACAAGTGCGAAAAAGTGGTTTTTCCACACTAATACAAGTGCAAAAGTGGGTTCCTGCACCAACGCAAGTGCAAAAAGTGGTTTTTCAACACTAACAGAAGTGCGAAAAGTGGTTTTTCAACACTATCACAAGTGCAAAAAGTGTTTTTTCCACACTTATACAAGTGCAAAAGTGGTTTCCTGCACCAACATAAGTGCGAAAAGTGGTTTTTCAACACTAACACAAATGCGAAAAGTGGTTTTTCAACACTATCACAAGTACAAAAGTGGTTTCCTGCACCAACACAAGTGCGAAAAGTGGTATTTCAACACTAACACAAGTGCGAACAGTGGTTTTTACAACACTATCACAAGTGCAAAAGTGGTTTCCTGCACCAACACAAGTGCGAAAAGTGGTTTTTCAACACTAACATAAGTGCGAAAAGTGTTTTTTCAACACTATCACAAGTGCAAAAAGTGTTTTTTCCACACTAATACAAGTGCAAAAGTGGTTTCCTGCACCAACACAAGTGCAAAAAGTGGTTTTTCAACACTAACACAAGTGCGAAAAGTGGTTTTTCCACACTAATACAACTGCAAAAGTGGTTTCCTGCACCAACACAGGTGCGAAAAGTGGTTTTTCAACATTAACACAAGTGCGAAAAAGTGGTTTTTCCACACTAATACAAGTGCAAAAGTGGTTTCCTGCACTAACACAAGTGCGAAAAGTGGTTTTTCCACACTAACACAAGTGCGAAAAGTGGTTTTTCAACACTATCACAAGTGCGAAAAGTGTTTTTTCCACACTAATACAAGTGCAAAAGTGGTTTCCTGCACCAACACAAGTGCGAAAAGTGGTATTTCAACACTAACACAAGTGCGAACAGTGGTTTTTACAACACTATCACAAGTGCAAAAGTGGTTTCCTGCACCAACACAAGTGCGAAAAGTGGTTTTTCAACACTAACATAAGTGCGAAATGTGTTTTTTCAACACTATCACAAGTGCAAAAACTGTTTTTTCCACACTAATACAAGTGCAAAAGTGGTTTCCTGCACCAACATAAGTGCGAAAAGTGGTTTTTCAACACTAACACAAATGCGAAAAGTGGTTTTTCAACACTATCACAAGTACAAAAGTGGTTTCCTGCACCAACACAAGTGCGAAAAGTGGTATTTCAACACTAACACAAGTGCGAACAGTGGTTTTTACAACACTATCACAAGTGCAAAAGTGGTTTCCTGCACCAACACAAGTGCGAAAAGTGGTTTTTCAACACTAACATAAGTGCGAAAAGTGTTTTTTCAACACTATCACAAGTGCAAAAAGTGTTTTTTCCACACTAATACAAGTGCAAAAGTGGTTTCCTGCACCAACACAAGTGCAAAAAGTGGTTTTTCAACACTAACACAAGTGCGAAAAGTGGTTTTTCCACACTAATACAACTGCAAAAGTGGTTTCCTGCACCAACACAGGTGCGACAAGTGGTTTTTCAACATTAACACAAGTGCGAAAAAGTGGTTTTTCCACACTAATACAAGTGCAAAAGTGGTTTCCTGCACTAACACAAGTGCGAAAAGTGGTTTTTCCACACTAACACAAGTGCGAAAAGTGGTTTTTCAACACTATCACAAGTGCGAAAAGTGTTTTTTCCACACTAATACAAGTGCAAAAGTGGTTTCCTGCACCAACACAAGTGCGAAAAGTGGTATTTCAACACTAACACAAGTGCGAACAGTGGTTTTTACAACACTATCACAAGTGCAAAAGTGGTTTCCTGCACCAACACAAGTGCGAAAAGTGGTTTTTCAACACTAACATAAGTGCGAAAAGTGTTTTTTCAACACTATCACAAGTGCAAAAAGTGTTTTTTCCACACTAATACAAGTGCAAAAGTGGTTTCCTGCACCAACACAAGTGCAAAAAGTGGTTTTTCAACACTAACACAAGTGCGAAAAGTGGTTTTTCCACACTAATACAACTGCAAAAGTGGTTTCCTGCACCAACACAAGTGCGAAAAGTGGTTTTTCAACACTAACACAAGTGCGAAAAGTGGTTTTTCAACACTATCACAAGTGCAAAAAGTGTTTTTTCCACACTAATACAAGTGCAAAAGTGGTTTCCTGCACCAACACAAGCACGAAAAGTGGTTTTTCAACACTAACACAAGTGCGAAAAGTGGTTTTTCAACACTAACACAAGCGCAAAAAGTGTTTTTTCCACACTAATATAAGTGCAAAAGTGGTTTCCTGCACCAACACAAGTGCGAAAAGTGGTTTTTCAACACTAACACAAGTGCGAAAAGTGGTTTTTCAACACTAACACAAGTGTGAAAAGTGGTTTTTCAACACTATCACAAGTGCAAAAAGTGTTTTTTCCACACTAATACAAGTGCAAAAGTGGTTTCCTGCACCAACACAGGTGCGAAAAGTGGTTTTTCAATACTAACACAAGTGCGAAAAGTGGTTTTTCAATACTATCACAAGTGCAAAAAGTGGTTTTTCAACACTAACACAAGTGCAAAAAGTGTTTTTTCCACACTAATACAAGTGAAAAAGTGGTTTCCTGCACCAACACAAGTGCGAAAAGTGGTTTCTCAACACTAACACAAGTGTGAAAAGTGGTTTTTCAACACTAACACAAGTGCGAAAAGTGGTTTTTCCAAACTAATACATGTGCAAAAGTGGTTTCCTGCACTAACACAAGTGCATAAAGTGGTTTTTCCACACTAACACAAGTGCGAAAAGTGGTTTTTCAACACTATCACAAGTGCAAAAAGTGGTTTTTCCACAATAACACAAGTGCGAAAAGTGGTTTTTCAACACTATCACAAGTGCAAAAGTGGTTTCCTGCACCAACACAAGTGCGAAAAGTGGTTTTTCAACACTATCACAAGTGCAAAAAGTGGTTTTTCCACACTAATACAAGTGCAAAAGTGGTTTCCTGCACCAACACAAGTGCGAAAAGTGGTTTTTCAACACTAACATAAGTGCGAAAAGTGGTTTTTCCACACTAATACAAGTGCAAATGTGGTTTCCTGCACCAACACAAGTACGAAAAGTGGTTTTTCAACACTAACACAAGTGCGAAAAGTGGTTTTTCAACACTATCACAAGTGCAAAAGTGGTTTCCTGCACCAACACAAGTGCGAAAAGTGGTTTTTCAACACTATCACAAGTGCAAAAAGTGGTTTTTCCACACTAATACAAGTGCAAAACTGGTTTCCTGCACCAACACAAGTGCGAAAAGTGGTTTTTCAAAACTACCACAAGTGCGAAAAGTGGTTTTTCCACATTAATATAAGTGCAAAAGTGCTTTCCTGCACCAATACAAGTGCGAGAAGTGGTTTTTCAACACTAACACAAGTGCGAAAAGTGGTTTTTCCACACTAATACAAGTGCAAAAGTGGTTTCCTGCACCAACACAAGTGTGAAAAGTGGTTTTTCAACACTAACACAAGTGCGAAAAGTGGTTTTTCCACACTAATACAAGTGCAAAAGTGGTTTCCTGTACCAACACAAGTGCGAAAAGTGGTTTTTCAACACTAACACAAGTGCGAAAAGTGGTTTTTCAACACTATCACAAGTGCAAAAGTGTTTTTTCCACACTAATACAAGTGCAAAAGTGGTTTCCTGCACCAACACAGGTGCGAAAAGTGGTTTTTCAACACTAACACAAGTGCGAAAAGTGGTTTTTCCACACTAATACAAGTGCAAAAGTGGTTTCCTGCACCAACTCAAGTGCGAAAAGTGGTTTTTCAACACTAACACAAGTGCGAAAAGTGGTTTTTCAACACTATCACAAGTGCAAAAAGTGTTTTTTCCACACTAATACAAGTGCAAAAGTGGTTTCCTGCACCAACACAGGTGCGAAAAGTGGTTTTTCAACACTAACACAAGTGCGAAAAGTGGTTTTTCAACACTATCACAAGTGCAAAAAGTGGTTTTTCAACACTAACACAAGTGCAAAAAGTGTTTTTTCCACACT